>NW_027115270.1:1469142-1492121 GCF_000696795.3 Halyomorpha halys | reverse complement strand
AATAATATCGGGTTCGGGCTAGATCGGTTACATAAGGAACATTTAGGTCTTTATGGATGGTTTTATTAGTAACAAAATAAGGAGCATTGAGGATAGAAATGTTTATGTATTACTTTTGTATTTCGATTATCACTTCCTTCTTATTTTGAAATCCCTTCTCCAAGAATTTAATAAGAATGTTAAATAATAATATTCTGTAATATTATCACCCTAATCTATCGACGACCCTTCATCGTTTACCACTAAAGGTACCACATTGCAAGGTTGAAGTCATACTGTACTATATAGTATAACCATAATTGTTTAAATAAATATCAAATCAATATGATCATATAATTATTCATTATAGAGAGCTAAATTACTTAATATGTTATTTGGCTCTGTTTATGTAAAAATAATAGAATCAACTGGTCATAGAAAGAGTGAAGTAACTCATAGAAAGGTTAAAGTAACTTTGTAACGGTATTACAAGAAGATGGCCATACCCTACTTCTACTTCAAAGCAAAAGTGAAGGCAAAAAATGGAGGATTGGCCACGCCCCTGGAGCTTAGGTTTACATTGATGTTAGGAAAGTCCACCATAGTCTATAGGGAACCGGTGATTGACTCCAACTTTTTTACTATGCCAATAGGGTTCATCATAAGGCTCGCCTTTTTAGCTCGGGTTTTCTATGCTGCTTGCCGTTTTCATTATACTCCTGCGTCCAAGAGCATTACAAGAGAGGGAAGATATAATCCCATACATAAAGATGTAGGTGAGTCGAAAACTACAAGTACTATATTAAAAACTATATCCATTGGAATGGAATAAAAATAAAGTTTATATACAACTATATAAAAATGAAACGAATTATTAGCTGTACCATTTATTAAACTTTTTCCGGATCTTTTAAAATAAATAACTATGAAATATCGAGAAGGGGACAGAAACGGCCTATGGCTCCGGTATCTGTTTGTAGGTGTAAATGTCGAAAAGAAGGTGTTATACTGACTAGGCTGAGAATAGGTCACACGAGGCTCACTCATTCCTACCTCATCTAAACACTCAAAATGTCTGTTTTGTAATAAAAATAAGACAGATATTTCTGTAGTGCCTATAGTTCACATTATACCACAATAGTTTTAGATTAAACTCTAATATATTAACAGCCCAAAATGCTAAGTTTTGATATAATGAAAGTGGAGAAAATTATATATTACGCCATTAGTAGATTGTTAACTATTTAAAAATATAAATTTATCAATAAAAATTAGGTTAAATAAAAACAAACTAATTGATAAATTACTTACATCTGTTTCGTTGATAGAGAAATCATCGTCTCCTAAATCATCCCTCATCGATGGTGCTACACCTGGACGTAATTCTTCTTGGTCAAGTGTAAAAAGGAGAAGATCGAAATACCTTAATCATTAACAAAAATGTATCTAAATCGTTATTTAAAAAAAAATTATTTATTGTAATTATAAAACAATTTTAAATATTACCATAATGTAGGCTCCACCACTTCGTTTGTGGACTCTTGTATTTTCCTGAACTGGCGTCGAAAAGAGGTCCTCAAGCTGTTAATTTTTTTAGCGACGAAGTACTTTTCGGCATTCGGAAACTTCTCCCTGCACTTTGCAACGAGAGCATCGTAAGCCCGATTACGAGCATTCCGGTTGGAATAGTCTTTAGAATTATTGTCCCATAAGCAGGTTTGTTCCTTGTACAGTTCAATGAACTCCTTCCAAAACTTCTTATGATCTTCAAAAGCCATTCTGACAAAAAGTATTTTTAAGTCATCGTACATACAAATATTATACTAAATAATTATATATTACAAAAATTTATATTTAATATATGTACCTCTAGTTTGAAAGTGTTCAGCTTGAAAAAGCCGTAGTATACACAAAGACTCAAACCCCGTAGAGGGACTGACGAAGGGATCAGTAGTTCAAGCAGACGCCACTGCGACCTTGCGGGACCCCCACCACATTCAAACTGTTTATCGACCGGGGCATTAGCCTGAAGTACGACCGGTTTGAATGCAGATTAAACTAGTTCTAACCAAACTGAGGACCAGAATAATTCATATTATTTCTTTAAATCATTCATGAATAAAAAAATACAGTAGACAAAAAATGTATTTACACGCATTTCTGTTAATTTCTAACTGGTAACAGCATTATTACAATTGATTTATAGTATTATTATTGTAATTAATTCATGTATTCTATATTTGCTTAGATTCAAAAATATAATAGCAGTTGTTAAAAAAAATTAATAAAAAATTTTTAAAAAACTAAACAAAAAAAAAAGAGAATTTTGAGTTATAATGCAGTTGAGCTTTGTGTTTAATTGATTATAATGGCAAAAAGAGGGCACACCAAGTACTGATAATTGTGCAAACAAAAAAGACATTGTGATTTTCAGGCTGTGCAAATACTTATTTTGCATAAAATTTTGTTGATGGTGTTACTGTTAAAATTTTTTTTTTTTGAGATTGATAGATTTATTTATTGATAGATATTACAATCTGCCACACAGTTGTGGGCAATAGGTAATATAACTGTTAAAATTAAATAAATTGTTATAAAATAATTTACGAAACATTCTTGAATCTTCTTAAACAGAAAAACGAAATATCGAATTATGATCGAAAAAAAAATCTGGTTGTTTATCTGCTATCAGTGGGGTTGCAAAAATATAGAACAAGAGGGTCAGTATATACGGCCCTCCCTAAATCCATTATAAAATATGATGATTATACCACGTAAATATGATGTTTTTTTATGTGAGTTAAGCATGAGTTCCCGTGAAATCGAAAAATGTAAGAACATCGAGTTTTCAACAGTTCAATATATTGTTTAAAAAAAAAAAAAAAAAAAAAAAAAAAAAAGAATTGACTGAAAATTTGAAAACAAAACCGAGAAAGGACTACCTTCGAAACTCACGCATAGACATAAACGTGAAACATTCAGAAAAATCCAAACAATTACTGATGACTTGGCGACAACATCGGATAATACTGTCATGCCACAAACTATGAGTAATGTTCTGAATAATGAAGGAATTAAAAGTAGGCGTCCTCAAGAGTGATACCTCAAACCTTTACTGAGTGATATAAACCGACAGAAGAGATTACAATTTACAATGATGTAAAAAGAGAAACCATTAGGGTTTTGGAAAAAGGTTTTATTTTCATACAAAAGTAAATCTGAAATATTTAAAACTGCTAGCTTCCTTACAATTTGGAGAAAAATATATACAAGGTTCAAGGCAAAGTATTTGCATGGGGGAGGAAGTACTATGGTGTGGATTAAGCACTATACTATATCAAAGTATAGGCAATTTGGAATTCATTGAAGGGCATATAACTGGCAAAATGTATGTAGAAATGTTGCGCTGTAATTCAAAACCAGTGCCAGGGAATTAGGGCTCACAGATTCATTTTATTTTCAACAAGGCAATGACCCAAAGCATACGGTGAAGCTTACCTAAGAATGGCCCCTTTACAATGCTCCCCGGAGGATGATTACCCCTCCTCAGTCCCTTGATATTAATACAGTAGAAAATTTTCGGCATATTTTGGATAACAAGCAATCAACAAGAACATCTAGAAAGCTGTATCATAAAGGAATGGGACAATATCGGAATAAATGTGACAAAAACATTGGTGGTATCCATACCAAAGATATTGGAAATGATTGTAAAGGCAAAAGGAGGGAACATCTAAGTTCGGATAATTGTGCAAATAAAAAAAGACACTGTGATTTTCAGGCTGGGCAAATACTTTTTTCTACCGATTGTGTATGACTTTACGGAATGAAATAATTAGTGTTCAAGTGTTAATTCCAGGTTTAAAGTTCCAGTAAGATATTTTATAGGATATCGATTCCTTGTTTCATAATTACAATTATTTAAATAAATGAATAAAAAACATTCTCCATAAAAATAATAAAGTTCGTCCTCTTAGCTGAACCCAATTAAAGATTTTTTGAACATAAATATGAAAAAATTAATATGTTATTTAATACATTATATATAAATTTACTAAATATTATATTCTAGCCATATGAATTTAAGAAGTCAGGAGTTTATCGGAGGTTTTTAAACTTCACTTCCGTACAATGGGAGAACGGACCCCCATTACAAAAATTAAAACCCCATCTTCCGAGACTCCATCTTCACCTGGAGCTTTGTTGCTCTTAAGCTTCAGGTTGGCATCTAAGACGACTTCATATTCTGGGGGATCAATTCATTCTTCTTTTTCATTATTCGCTGCATAAGCGTCTTGTACTTGATTTTTACCATGTATTTCTTCATTCAGCAAATTGTTGCTGCGGTCGGATTATCTTCACGTGCTTTCTGTCTTTTCTGTACCTATTGAGACGTTCTCCCTATTAAATGCTTTTGTTCTGTCTTTGAAAGGAGCCTATGATGGTTACGTTTTTGTTAGAAGCTTCTAATGTTGTTTAGGTTTCTGCACTCCTCTCTTTCCGCCAGTCGCTTGCGTTTCAACTCCTTCTTCTTTTGTCAATGAAGCCTCTTTTCTCACAATCTCCTTTCCCTACATTTTTCTCAGGCCAATCATGATTGTTTCTTTTCCACCACATTTTATTTGTAAATTTTAATGATAAATAAAACATGTTTTCATGTCCTTCAGATTTGATTGGGCAATCTTGCTCGGTATCTTGGCTAGCACTTTTCTTCCATTTTAAATTCTTGTTCTAACTCCGGTGAATACTAATTGGTGATACGAATCCATATCAGCTCCTCTGCGGAATCTTTTACTAATAAAGTTTGGTCTCTGTCTTTTACTGATGAGAACATGGTCTATTTGATTCATGGTGCTTCCGTCCGTTCATTTTGAAATACGTTTACGAATCCTCTTTCCTGGGAACAAAGTACTACCACTGTCATATCATTGGATTCGCTGAAGTTGATTAGCAACCTTCGATTTTTTTGGACTCGTGATATTTTCCATTTTCAGTCCAATAGAATTGTTACTTAGTATTGTTTGGTAAAACTGTTATATAATCAAAGTATATTTGAAAGTAATGCATATCATGCACTTTGTACTAAACGATCCAGGAAAAAAGTAATTACGAAATAACAACTGACTTTTGCGATTTATTTGACATTTTTATAAAAATTAACCCCCTATATCTCAGTAATTGTCCAAAATGTTACAGTTGAAACTTCCAGGAAATATAACGCTATTTAACACTAGTAATAATATTAATCTTTCTTAAATGCACTGAAAATCTAGTTTATAATAAAAATTCAAAAATCGCGTTTTTCCTAGCTTATTGTTCCAAAATAAAGGAAAATTAATCTACCGATAGGGTGGAAAGACTCGGATTTTTCACGAGAGGTGAATTAGGTTCAACGTATTTCAAAATCCATTTTACTTTTCTTTGTAAGAGACAAAATGCTATTTTTACTGAACTGTTAAAGATTAACTTGGTAACTGGCTACTAATAATGTCTGAAAGCTTTAGACTGCCGAACGAGCATCTTCGTTGATGTTTTTAAAAGTTATAAATGTTTTGATTTTTGTTATAAGCCTTTTTTTACGTCATTAACATTTCAATTTTTGAATTAAGCATTTGTCAGGTCAAGCATAGCTCAAAAGAAGTTACGGATTCTGGGTTCAATCATTAACATCCATTTAGATTTATTTAATTTCTTTATCGGCTGTCACTACAAATTGGGAGGACTCGGTTTTGATCGCTGTTAGTTGGGTCAGAATGCGCAGGAGGATCTATTTTATGTTTTATAAGTAAACTGTCCATAGATCAAACATCAGGTTGGAAATTTGATATAAAATATATATAAAAATTACTCTATGGTCGGTAAGAGTTGCCTCAAGTATGCTGACGGGCCTCATTGAGATTAGGTTGGTTGGTTTGCATCCGGTCCCGATGTGCAAACCAATAATTTCGGTATTTCACAGCACCTGCACTTTTCTAAGCTTCGTAATCTGCTCGGTCAATCATCTTAGCCCATGAAGAAATAAATAATTTCTCAAATATATACAGATTTCGCCTAGAAGTGTAGAAGACAGGTGAAGTAGTCTAGTAATTTAGTACACCTGAAGCAAGACATCCACTGCCACCTGGAGGGCATCTGCTCGTCACCTGCCGGCCACCTGCCTCATCGCCACGTGGTGCATTCAACGGTTCCTTAGCGTATTGCGAAATATTTTACTATCTTTTCTAGATCCCATATGTCATAGAGATATAAATATATATACTCGACCTAATTAGCAAAATGATCCTAGGGTGAGCAATTAGCTCACTCAATAAGCAAATTAAAATTTTAGGAAGGTTTTTAGCATACTAATGGCAATTCTCTGAGAACTTCTTTTCAGACATTTCTGAGAATTATCTCCAATTAGGTGGAGAATAATTTAGGATATAGTTTGGTTGATATGGATTTCATGAGATAAGATTAATTATCTATAAAAAAATAATTAAATAATGGACAATTGAGTCATTACAGATGCCATGAAGATTCTCAAAAGCCATGAAGTATTTTGTGGGTTTCGACAACAAGTGGTAAAGTTTCCTTTTCCTGAATAATGGTAGAATAAGTTGACCCGGTTAGGGTTTTCCTCCATTAAAACTTTCAATTAACCGCCTGCCAGCCCTTCGAAGGTACCCACTTTATGAACAAATTATGGGTGTATCTTAAGAAGGTTTTTGACTAAGATCAATCCCTGTTTCATAGGATATAAAAGTTTTTTCCTGTAACTATGCTGAATCTGCTCCCTGTTCGATTTGATTTTTTCAATTACGTCAAAAAGAGGAGTCGTAATGGTCATAGGAGGAAACGTTATATTAAGGGTATTCATGATGTTGTGTTAAATGTTAAATGTTTTACCATGTTAAATGTTATAACTATAAGATTGTGAGCAGCCCTATTTGAAGTCATGTTAAACGTTAAATGCATAAGAGCCCCTAGCGGATTTTCTCAGCAACTTGTTGTATAAGCCTTTATGTTTATAACCTTCCTTCCAGACCCTCATGTTATTGTTTACTTCAGTTTTGATTTAAGTAATTAATTACAACATGCCTAGAGTAAGTGATAAGTGGAATTTGTGTGAAAGTTTAGCTTATGAAATGAAATGAAAAAATAACTTTATTCTGGGACATATGTCCCCTAAGAATAATTACATGGTTCATATAGTGAAATTTTTATCTGGCGAGCGTTTACAAATTTTCAGATAGTAGAATGAAATTACATTGTTTCTTTTACTGTTTTTTTTTTCTCAAATGTATCATTAAAATTATCCATTCTGGTTTAATAACAGAATACCACAAACACATGAAAGAATTGAGCTGTCACAACAACAAAAATGGCGGCGATCTCAACTGGTCTATTGTGTGACGTCATTCTCCATTTAACAGACCAAGTAACAGACTCTCAGCCATGTTAAATGTTATTTCGTTTTACCACTGTTAAAGAAGGCAATTTTTTTCGATTTAACATGAGTTTTTCCATTTAACACGCTTTAACATGTTAAACCAAAGATCATGAATACCCCTGGTAAAAGAAGGCAATTTTTTTCGATTTAACATGAGTTTTTCCATTTAACACGCTTTAACATGTTAAACCAAAGATCATGAATACCCCTAATGTACTAAGTATTTCCGAAGAGAAAAAAACAAAACATTTCTGCTACCTTCTAGATGGATAGTCCGGGTGGTGGTCAAAAAAAGGTATCAAAATAATAAAAGAGAACTATTTATTGTAAACCAACGTTTCGCCCCATTTTGCAGGGCTTCGACATGGTTGTAAAAATGGAGTGCTGAGAATTCAACACTCCATTCTTACAGCCCTGGGGAAGCCCTGCAAACTGGGGTGAAAAGTTGGTTTACAAAAAATAGTTCTCTTTTATTTTTTTGATACCTTTATTGACCGCCTCCCGGACTATCCTACAATCTGCTCCATCTTCTTTCAACACTTCTGTTACCGATAGCACAACATAGACCATGATAGAAAAAAAAATTGAAATGAACAATAAAAATTGTAGTAAGTAATCTGAACCTATTTGATCCTATCTGAGAATATTCTTTGTCAATAAATAAACACCTATTCATTTTGAAGTTTAAAAAAAAAATCTGTTTTATAATAAGGTGTAGATAGTTGACTGTAGATTACTAAGTGTGAAGTCAGCAAAACAACACAAATAAACAAAAAATTATTTATTCGTGCTAAATTATAATTATACTTTCTAGAAACATAATTAATATTAACCTATAATTTTATGGTATTGTTAATAACATTTAGAATAAATCATTTTTTGCTGACTGCACACCCCTGATTATCTTCGCCACTCAAATTCTTTTTTAGTGGTACAATTAGGTTATCATTCTTGGTAGTATATACTAGGAAAGCGTTTAAGGAGTGATTTCTTAAGAAATTAAAATGCCTAAGTATTTCGAGCAACTTTAAATTTAAAATATTTTTTTTCTCTCAAAATTTACAACGGGACAAGTATATAATGAGTTTTTTAATATATTTTTTTTAGTTCTGTATTTTTTTTTTCTCCAATCGTAAAAATATAAGCTATAGATTATAACTAAGTACTTATATTGCGCTAGTAGGCCATTGACTTTACCTGAACACACTACCCTAAAAAAAATATTGATTCGGGACAAATAGACATATAAAAGTAAGGTTTTATATCTTTACTATAGGTTGAAAAAATACGATGATAACCTTGATATCTAGTAGATTGTTAATTAATCCACTAAATAAAAGAGAAAAATAAATAAATAACACAATTTAAAAAAAACTGACTATAGTTAATAAAATTGAGAAACGTTATTACAATTAATCCGGCTGAAAGGAGAATATTTATGTTTTTATAATACTAGATATTGATTAATGGACAATTGTATGTTTCTTTATCTGTTTCAAACAGTAAGAACTATAATCAAACAATAATGTACGCTAATGTTAAATATTGCTTTAATAATTATTAAAAAAAAAATTCATTCCGTTTAGAGAACTGCACGCCAATATTCCTGTTCGCTCTTATTTAAATTTTTTTTAATGAGCGTTGTCAGGATTTATATAAATAGAAAATTTAATGTTTCCTAAATTATCTGTTTTTACATTTCCTAACTATCACTAAAACTGGAGTTAAGGAACGTTTTGTTTATCTGATAAGTTGATCAAAAGATTATAAACGTCATATCGTATATATTTGTGTTTCATACTATCTTTAGGTACAGCTCTCTTATCTATAAGATAACGCCTACTTTCCCCCTATCTCTTTATTATCATTATGCAAGAAGGAACTGAATCTTATACTAACAAGACGTTCCTATGAAGTTTTTTTTTCTATTTCTTTTTCTTAAAGCAGAAACCTTCACTTCTTTGCTCAATAATTTGCAACTAAGTTGTTTGTAAATTTACAACTCATTGAATTCAATATATGATAATAAATATTTTTCTTATTCTTGCATATCTTTTTATTATGGTTATGTTGAAACTGTTGTGAAATGGAATTACTTTGAGATCAATCATATTGTTAATTTATTTTTACAGTATTTACACACTACTAACATTATTGAGAGAAACTTCACTTTAAACTTCCGTCACCATTTAATATAAATAACATTTAAATTCTCTAATATACCATGGCATTATTGAAAACATTTTGTTCCGAATTTTTGTAATATTTTTATAAAATTTCAAAATTAATTTTTTCGTTCCTAATGTTTTAATCTTTTTACAATACACTATTTTATTGTTCTATTAAAAATGGCCCCACCAAATTCTTTTTTGTGTCTAGAAAAAATCAAAATTGTGCTAATAAAAATTTACATATTGCCGACAAACATGTTTTTCAAATTTCTCTAACAAGTGTAAATGACACCGAAAACATCAATTGACAGGTTTTTCTATAAAAAAAAAAGTTATGATGTACCTATATTTTAATATTAATAACTACTTATATTATTATTATAAAAGGTGAAAACAATTATTTTTGGAACCTCTAAACTCCTTCAAACGTAATTCTACTAATATATAACAGTATTGCTATTGCTTTTTTAATCAAAATGTAAAAGAATTCTGCCTGTTTTCAAAAATTGTTAATGTCGGTCGTTGTACTATTTTTTTTTTCATTTCCCACCGAAATAATAACCTGATTTGTGTTTTTATTGACTATAATAACAATACATTAGGACAAATATTCATAGTGATTATCTGTTGTAGAAAATTGGTATTGTTATTTAATTTGTAAATACTATTGTAAATAAAACAGTAGATGACAACATTGCTTCGGATAATGGGACAAACATATTTCCTTTTGTTTGAAGGTAGCTGGTGTTTGTGCACGTTTAAGCAACACACTCTTTGTCTTTTGTTAAAAAACCTTCCCTTATCCCACAACATTATCTTGTGAATAATTATACAGGTTATAGAAGTAAACTAACTGGCAGTGATTGAAGAATTGAAAGAACGTACATGTATGTCCCAAAAAATGGGAAGGGATGCCCTGTTTCAGGCGATATTTGATTTTGGGGAAGAAATTCGAAGGTATGTAAATTTATTAGGTCTATATGCAATAGTATAGAAGCATCGTTACCCGTAAAGAAAGTTAGACAGTAGCTAAGAGAGAAGCCGACGATTGGAGCCGATGCAAATGGAAGGGAATAGGTATTCTCTATTTTAAATCAAACAAAAGGGCGAATGGATTCATGTATGATAGGAAGGTTCTCACTGGCTTAGAATGGACAAATGCTCTAAAACAAAATGCTAACTATGCTCCCCTTTGTATAGTTCCGGGAACCTGTGGTCAGGCCAGCGGAAATGGTCAGGTCCTCTCTATCACAAATGTGGCCTAGAGTCAGAAACCTCAGCTCATTTTCTTATGAACATACTCCTGGTTACCCGTCGGTACAATAGTCGAACTACAGTAGGAGTGAAATTATACATGTTTCAAAAAAGTTTATTGTGTAAGTACAGAGGGCTCTGCTAGGTTTATAGACTTACTAGCGTTTAGTGCGTCTGAAAAGTAAGCATTAATAGTGGATCTCACGATAAGATTTTAAGCAAATTATTAAGATCAGAGTGTCAAGATACAGGCAGAGAATGTGGGGATTTTTACAAAATTTATTCGTTACTTACTGGAAACAATATACAGAGGAATTCGGCAAAAGATGATTTTCGAAGGAACCATTCCTCTAACGAGTAATTTTTTGGAGGGACTGGGTGTTGAGAGGAGCCAGTAACAGAGCGTAGCGGAAACCGTTACTCTGGACTCATTGGGAATCCTATATCACCTATATATTAGGTCTTGTTGTTGTCAACTCTATGAGTTTATGAGTCGCAAAGGGAGGGGGGGGATGTATTCGACTAGTTGTAACTAATTCTCTCTCAGCACTTAGCATATGCTATGTATTAGCAACAGTCTATTGCAATTTTTGGAGTTCCCCTATTCGTATCATTTATATTATTAAAACATAAGTTATATAGTTACAATATTTTCCAACATAAAGTATAAGTGCGACTATAGTTGCTTTTGTTTTCTGCTTAAGTACCATAGTTTTAAAAGGTATTATTAGTATTACATGGGCGACAGACCATGGATGTCTAAGTCCTAGCGCGATTTATTAGGAAATACATCGCGCGTTTCTTGACGCGGTTTTTTCGTAGGGTGGGTTCGTCGCTCCCAAACCTATTTTTGTTAGTTCCACCCAGGGTAACGGGCCTCACAAATGCCGGGAGGAGGTTGTGAGTGAGCTTTGTATTATTTTACGCTTGAAAAGGCACGGGTGGGACTGGGACTCAATCTGACAACCTTTGAGTTGGTAGACTGACGCGTTGGCGCGCTGCTACTGTTGCTGTCTAGTATATTAATTAATATTTGGATCATTCAACTGCAGTATTTAGCTTCTTTATTGAATAATTGTTGCCAACCAATGAATATACACAATATAGAAATAGATCCTACTATTTTTATTTAATTTTATAAAACCGAAATGTTATTTTTAACTTAATCGAAATTTTTACTGCTAATTGAAATGACCATTTTTCGCAACCTGTATTTTATTCAGGTGAGCTCTTGGTTACATTCACATAATTTGACTGACAATGTTTATTAAACACCGTTTATATTTGGATTTAATCCAGTAAAGAGTTTAACACAATGGATTTTTAGAGAAAAGTAATCTATAACAATAATATGAATAATCGTTGTGAAATAGTGAAAAAGAAAACGTATGTGTAATTAGTTAAATATATAAGTAAAATAACAGGATTAAAGAAATTATTCTCTTTTTTCATAGCCTTAATTTCCGTTTTATAAATATATTTACTTACTATATTACTATTTTTTTACATATATTACTTTCTTGTTCTTTCTTCTTTATTCATTTTAATATTACTAAATGTCATATAGTCTTTATTTTTTTTTTATTAGTATCTTTATATTTTAATAATACTTATACATCTATTCATTGTGGTTCTTATCTTGGTTTTTGTTCTTAGTTTTGAAGAAGGGCAGAAGTTTTGGTTGAATTGAAGTTTTTATTTAATTGTGTTCTTAATTGACTGCACCTCCAATTATCTTCTATTACAATATTTGTATAGTTTAATTAGAATATTAGAAGTTATTTATCATTACTTTACTTTTATTAATATTTTTAGGATATCCATTGTATAAAAATTAGTTTAAACAAATAGATTGAAAATACTTTCGGATTTCTTGACTATTACTTCATAATTAAGTAGCTGCTTTGACGAAGCAATATCCGAAACGACTTCGTAATCATTTACGAAGTATAGTTAGCTTTCTGTATTCGGAACATTCTGGACAGCTTAGTATTTGGAAGAGAAAGTGTGGGAGTGACTGGAAGGGAAAGTGTATGGTTTGAACCATCCGGATGGCAACTACTTCTTCCATCTTCCGCCGAGTCTATTTTTGGATTTGGCTTGGTTTGATTTGCATTCTATGCCGATCGCTGTTTGTTATTCAGATCTGGCTGCAATTAAATGTTACGTCGGCGCTGCTATGTCGCTTCATAACTCCTAGTTCTAGTTCTTGTTCTAATATAAACTAATTCTATAGTCTATTAGTTCCGTTATGTTCTTATTGCCTTAAATTGAGCATTTTCTTATTGTAGTTATAACTGCGACAATTGTTTGATTCAATATATCTTCATAAAATGTTTCTACAAATTAAAAAAAAATTATATGTAAGGAAAAAACAATTATTAGATTCTTTTTCATCCTCATACAAGACTAAAAAGACAAGAAACTGCTCGTAGATTCCGACTATTACAACATTTACTAGACAAATGGTCTAAATTGCCAATCCATTACTAAAGACTGATCTACATGACTATCTGGACATACGGAGTTGAGCTTTGGGGTTCCGCTAAACCATCAAATTCCTCCAGAATCCAATCCTTACAGTCCAAAATCCTTAATGCTCCTTACTTTGTCACAAATCAATTCATCCATCAGGACCTCAATGTTCCATATGTTGCCGATTTGGCCAGAACCAGATACCGTTCCTTCCATAATAAACTTCTCAACCACCCAAATCCACTTGTTTCTAACCTGGCTTCTCCTTCATTACCTAATAATCCTCCTAGGCGTCTGAAAAGAAGATGGCCTCGAGATATTCTCCTCTAGAAATGTTATTGGAGTTCTATCAGTGGGTAGATTCTCCACATGTTTTTATCATGTCACTATGTCACCTACAGCAAATTTACTTGTTGTATATATGTGTATACAGTTGATATTAACAATAAATAAATTATAAAAAAAAAAAAAATTCTATTTAAATTTACAGTTGTATAAGTTAGGTATACAATTCATATAATTCACCGTGATAAACGTTGGAGGATATTACCCAAATTAGTTGTTATTTGATGGTATCGCTGATTTGAATTAAGTGGATTGTATTTTATATATTTTAAAGTAAATGTAGATTGGTGATATAGGGAGGAAAGCCTCTATTCTATTAGGGTTTGCCAAAAGGATGTACAATAGAGTTAGTACTTAATTTTGATTGTAAATTGAATTAGGTTACATGAAAAATAATAAGTATGTAATGGTACTACATATAATATTGTGCTGTAGGTTACTTGTGTTGAAGATGTGGGTTACACGGTGGAGTTATTGAGATCTTGAAAGTGCATATTCTTGTTCTCTTCTGGTATTATGTTCCCTCTTTCATCCTGCCTCCATCCCTTCGCCTAAGTGGGGTTTAGTTTATTCACTCATGGTGAACTGTTTATCTCAGCCGAAAATAATACGGCTCTTGAGATGCTCGTAACTCTTCTCTCTGTTGTAGAGAGATGGCTACCCAAACCTAGTTACTGCTTCATATAGCTGCCACTAGATGGCAGAATCTTGAATTTCTATTGAAATGTTTTTTTTTACTACGCTAAAGGAGGCATTTCTGCCATTGAATTGTTTCTATTTAAATGTGAGGGAGGCATCTTCCCAAAATAACAGTGAAGCCTCTTTGGCCAATAGGCCGACGAAGATGAAATATATCACTCAATACATTTTTTTCCTCTTTGTGGCTAAGGAAGAAACCATTTCTACTCAAAAAGTAGTTTTTTCCTCGTTACTCTAGATCTCTCAAAATAAGTTAGGTTCCATAATCAAACATTGTTCGAGAAAAGCAAGGTAAGTTCATAAATGGTGTTCTCTAGCTACCGTACCTAACATCTAATATCCGATATACAAATTACTATCCTATCTATAAAAGAATTTTGAGAACAAACCCATGCATGCACTCAATCCGACTCTTTTTTTAGTTTTATTCATTTCGCTCAGTTGATTTGAAGTAAAGATTACTCGCACCACTCAATGTTCTGTGGCTCATGTGATTTTTTCTATTTATTGCAAGAATTCTATATTTAGGAGAATATAGTAACAGCAAATGGAAAACGGGAATTCAGGCTAACTGGTTTCTTGGTGCCAAGACAAACAGCACTACCTTCATGGCGTTCCGATTGCGAAAGATTGCCTAGAATGTTTATCTTTCAAAGGCTAAGGCCTTATCGCCTGGAAGAGGATATAACACGCTAAGAAAATTCTCTTAGTGTATTTATAGTAATGAGATTAAAAAAATAAAAGGATTTTTTTTTTAATATTTATTTATTGCTATTTACAACTGTACATTATAATACATTTAATAAATCTGATCTATGTTAAATTGGAATGTTACAGGCGTGTAGAGAAACTACCCATTGGTAGTACTCTAATGATATTTTACATTAGCTGGTCTCGTGGCCATCTTCTTTTCAGGCGCCTCGGAGGATTGTCAGGAATGGAAGAGGTTGCAAGATTAGAAACTAAGGGGTTAGAGTGATTAGAGAGTTTATAATAGAAGGACTAGTATCTGGTTCGGGCTAGATCGGTTACATAGGGAACATTAAGGTCTTTTTGTATGATTATTTGTGACAAAGTAAGGAGCATTGAGGATATTACGAAGGATTTTGGATTGTAAGGATTGAATACGAGAGGAATTCGAAGGTTTAGTGGAGCCCCAAAGCTCAACTCCATATGTCCAGATTGGCCTTATTACAGTCATGTAGATCAGTCTTTTGTGATGTGTTTGTCTAGTGTGTGCTGTAATAGTCGAAATCGACATGCAGTTTCCTGTCTTTTCAGTCTGGTGTGAGGATTCCAGGTTAATCACTTGTCCAAATGTAGCGGATCTGTTCGACAGAGGTAAGAGTAACATCGTTAAATGAAACTGTAGGACAGTCAGTAGGTTTACGACGAAAGGTAATGGTGATTTGATGGGATTTGTTGGAATTTATCTTAATCCTCCAATTACGACACCAATCTTTGAGGGTTGTGATATGGGATTGGAGATTTTGGGATACAATTAATGGGTTATTATTAACAGCGAGCACACATGTGTCATCGGCATACGTGGTGAGAATAGTAGTAGGATTGGTTGGAATATCAGCTGTATAGACGGTGTAGAGGATGGTACCAAGGATACTACCTTGAGGAAAAACGATTTTTAAAAATAATTCCTTACTATTTATTACGATGTTCTACATTTTATAAACAATTCTCTGCAGTTTTCTTGTATTCGGTGGCTTATAGCCTTGATTCGTAGGACTATTCCTTATGAATATACTAATATGAAAGAATGAAAAAAGATGGCTCCGAGTTAAGAGATAAGGAAAGATTAGCGTAATCTATGCGTTCATACCTTTATCTGTACCTGAGAAAGTTTACTTTATTTATACGACTCTGTTTATATATATTTTTTAAATTCTTATATTGGTACCTAAAACTTCTAAAATGAATTCTTCTCAAAGTTTGCTTCATTTTGGCAATTTATCATCAATACCACTGGATTTACGGTTGAACTCAGTTTAAGTATGACATCTAATATGATTTTCCATTTGCGTATGTTGTTTGTTTGTGTCATTTGCTTTAGGAATATTTAATCACAATCTAAAATTGACCTGAAAATATTATATGCGGATCACCGCGATGGTTTATCGATCGCTTCTTATACCAAGGGTCAATCTTTTTTTTTTCTGTTGGCTTTTATTGTTGGGCCAGCTGGAGTTTTTCTCAAGCAAACGGAATGAGTATGAGTCAATAATACTTAGCTATAATTATATACAATTGTTTTAAAAACAAGACGTCTATCTGATTTAGAAAGTAAAGTGCTAAATCGAAATCAAGATCCGTGCTAGACCATAACATGCTTGTACAAGATCTTTTCATCGATTTTAAGTCCGCCAGCAATAGTTTTGCAGAAAACATTAATTTTAAGTACTTTATGAACTGAGTATTCCACAATCTTAAAACCAAATCATTAAAAAAACAACTTCATGCAGGCTTTTCTTCCTAGGCCATTTATATGAGTCGACAAAATTATTTAAATTATTACAAATATGGTTGTGATAAATTTTAACAAAGAAGATTGACTGTGATTAATAGTTTTAATTTAATGGGAACAATTAGCAAATTATGGTAATTTGTGGACTGATATAAATGACCTGGGCAGAATAGCCTGCATAAAGGTTTTTTTTTTTAAACGATTTGCTTCTAAGATAGTCCTTGAGGATTGCCGAATTGGGGAAACGTCGGACTTATAAAGGAATAAAGAATGTTTTGATACTAAAATGGATAAAATATATTTAATTAAATAATACCAACCAGTCTCAATAAAGTGTTAAGATGGTCCATATAGTTAAATTGACAATATATTACTAAGAGCATGTATTGGAGCTGAC
Organism: Halyomorpha halys; assembly: GCF_000696795.3. Lineage (NCBI taxonomy): Eukaryota > Metazoa > Arthropoda > Insecta > Hemiptera > Pentatomidae > Halyomorpha > Halyomorpha halys. Next base: position 1,474,890 of record NW_027115270.1, on the reverse strand, counting down.
GGAGGAATTTGTTTCCATTAGGGGAGTACGATAGGGTGCTGGCCTACCATCAGTTTAATCTTGTTGTGGAGAGAGTGAACCGAGAAGCGGAGATCCTGACTACTGCTACAATATTTAACAGAGCTGCAAAATTTCTGAGACATGACTACGATTTCGACATAGCTGCTCGATCAACAAGATCATGAAAAAAAATGTTTCCACAACTTGGGAAATTAGCAATGAGGTTCGTACTGGATATGAAAGAACAAAAAACTAACTATATGGGGAGTAGAAGACGAGTGGGGTGTAGGGATACTTTGAGATTGATCCATACATGTTTGAAAGAGTGCAACACTTAGTCTTTTGGGGCTTAGAGGTAAACTCACATAATAGTACTTCATAGAAACTTAGTCACAGACCAGCAGGAGCAAATAGATGCTACTAAATATATCAAAATTAAGTACATTACCAATCTAGCTAAAGAGATTGTAAATCACCTGCACGTCCAGTCCTCATTAATGGATCCGAACTTTGGCATTGAATAAAGTCTGACACAAATAGATTACTCATTTTCGAGAGAAAGATATAGCAAAAGATCTACGGACCAATCTAAAAAAGTAATATGTGGTGGAGAATAAAAAAAGTGGAAATTTAAGGCCTCTTCAAGGACATGAATATTGAAAAGTTTGTGGAGGTAGGAAGTCTGAGATGGACAAGGCTTGTCGTGAGTACTGTAGGGAAGTCCTTCATCCAACAAGAAGAACAGGAAGACCAAACCTCTTGTTCAATGGCTGCAGTCTGGGTTCAAGCCAGAGTATGCAGTTATTAAATAGAACTGGTTCTGATGTTTACTGAGTGAACTGTTTATTGTGACAAAAAATATATTTAAACATTATCGAAATTTACGTAGATTGGACTATAAACTATTAAATATACATTAAACTGTTGAGCCATTACAAACAGTGCTTACATTTGTGTTTGCGGTTGTTGTGAGATGATGTTACTGTTGCTAATTTTCTTTGCCCATTCTTCTCTTCGCCTCCCGGATGACAAGCAGATCCATGGTCTCTTCTACTCCATTTGGCTAGTGAAGAGTTTAAGAGTAGAAAAATTCCTTTAACGTAATGGCTGTTGGTGAACTCGGCCAACAGAGAGCAGCACCTGAGCTAGCAATGCCTTATATGTATATATAATTGAATTGAATTTGTTCAGGAGGGGGGTTTCTCTGAACACCTCTGATGGCTTGATGGTTTCCGCGCTGATTTAAGAAACTTACTAAATAAAGCTGATTGGTTGGCTGATGGTTGAGGCATTAATTAGTTCAATTATTTTTTAGTCATTGTTCGTTTCTGCCATTTTCCTAACAAATTTCATAAATAAATGAAAACATCTTACGGAGAAGTAATGGACAGTGGACTTTTGAAATTCCTTCTGTAATTTTTCTTTCAATCATGGCATTAAAAATAGACTCTAATGCATTTTATCTGAATGCCCTTTCCTTTCATTTCGGAATATTATTATTGATCCGGTTGAATATTATAGTTCTATTTACTAATCGATGACCTATTTCCATTGACAAGATATTGGATATCAACGTTATACATTTTTGTTTATAAACTTCTTATTTATCCAAAAAAAATTCTTATCCTTATGAAATGTTTTAATAAATAACGCATTTTTATAATAAAATAAAAGCCATCTTCATGAAATATACTTTTATAGAAAACCGAAAATTATTATGGCGATTTACCTTGAGTTTTGATATTATGGATATAGTAAAGAATGTTGATCAAGGATTTTGATTAAAATATTTTTTGTAGTTTCGCTCTCTACATTAATGTATTTCTTATATATTATATACAGTTAATAATTTTCCATTATCTACAGATCGTGGAGACATAGTTAAACTATTCTGTAAAGTCAAATAAATAAATAATTATGAAAAAAAAATAATGCAAACATTAAATAATTTTAATTTTCTATATTTTTTTCTATTTTAGATCCGCTAAGATAAAAAAACGCTTTTCATCAGAATAATTTTTTTCAACGATACATGGAAGTGGTATTCCTCGAGCGGATGAACTGATAACATATCTATGCAATGCTAATCGGCCGCAGTTCAAATACATGAACAAAAAATTTTATCTTGACATGTAAACTTTGGTGGGATGAGTATTTGAAGAAGCTTCTTGGAACCAAATAATAAAGCACAGAGCACACAGCACTAAGACCAAAAGATTACTTAAAACATTAAAAAGAAGGCCGAGTAGCCTCCCTAGTATAGAATCAGAAGAGTTTCTTCTTTTTTTTTTAAATTTATTTATTGCTATTTACAACTGTATATTATAATACATTTAGTAAATTCGATCTCAGTTAAATTGGAGTGTTACAGGCGTGTAGATAAACTACCCGTTGGTAGAACTAATGACGTGTTACATTAGCAGGTCTCGTGGCCATCTTCTTTCCAGGTGCCTCGGAGGATTGTCAGGAATGGAAGGGGAAGCAAGGTTAGAAACTAGGGGGTTTTGTGTGGTTAGGGAGTTTGTAATGGAAGGAGTGATATCTGATTCGGGTTAGATCGGTTACATATGGAACATTAGGGTCTTTATGTATGATTTTATTTGTGACAAAGTAAGGAGCATTGAGGATTTTACGAAGGATTTTGGATTGAATGATTGGATACCAGAGGAAAGTTTAGTGGAGTCCCAAAGCTCAACTCCGTACGTCCAGATTGGCCTTATTACAGTCATGTCAGTGTCATTTGTCATTAGATCAGTCTTTTGTAATGTGTTGGAAGTTTAGACCGTTTTTCTAGTAAGTGCTGTAATATTGAAATCGACGTGCAGTTTCCTGTCTTTTCAGTCTTGTGTGAGGATTCCAGGTTAGTCGTTTGTCCAGATGTAGTCCAAGGTAGCGGATCTGTTCGACAGGCTAAGATCAACATTATTAAGGAGAGTGCAGGGCACTCGGTATGTTTACGACGAATGGTAAAGGTGATTTGATGGTATTTGTTGGAATTTATTTTAATCCTCCAATTACGACACCATTCTTCGAGGGCTGTGATATGGGATTGGATAAGCTGGGAGCTTCTACGCATCTTTCCAATGGAATCATGTCTTAGGACTTAGAAAGATACATGAAATAGATGCTTACCAAAAAACTTTCTCCAAATTCCATCTAAAACCTTAAAGTTATGAGCCTAATAACTTTTTAATTAATGAAATTAATCTCATCTTTTAGTTATTACTCTTATTGTCTGCCGTATTTTTTAATTTTTTCTTCTACTTTTTCTTTCTGACTATTGAAGATAATTTCCAATTCTTCTTTACATTATGACTTCCATCCTATTTTTCTAATATATTTTATTTTCAAATTTTCTAATATATTTTATTAATATACTTTATTTTCATGACAAATGCCCCTCTGGAACAGCGGATTTATCTAATTTAATTTTTATACTTTATTTTATTAGTTTATTTTTTTAAATCTTCAAGAAAAACGTTGAAGAAAGAAAGTAGTTACAGAACCATGTGACGCCAAAGATACTGGGTCATAAACAAACTTAATTGCTTTGATTGAAGTGAGGCATGACTTGAACTAGGGTGAGTAAGAGGTCAACAAGACGTTTTGAAAATTGCTCTAATCGATCTTAATAAGGGCAATACGATTTCTTTCAGAGGCTAGTATCTCATTTATAGTTGAATCAGTGAAGCACTTGAGGGGTTTGTAGGATTGGGGTATGTTGTTTGTAGGAATGTTACGAAATGTTTTTTTGTTAATGAATATTCTCTGACACATCTTAAGTATTAGTCATTTAGAAACATAGCCATTAAATAAAAGCAATTAAAATGTTTATATTGGTTATTTTTTTTAATTTATTGATAAATATTACAATCTGCTACAACATTGTAGGGTAATAAGTAATAATGATAACTGATTACATTCATACTAAAATAAAATAACATAAGAATAAAAATAAATAAGTAAATAAATAAAAAAAAAAAGTCTCTCTCTAAATATATACAAACAGAAGGTTAAAGAAAATAAACATAATCAAACTATGTACATGAAAAAATCAATAAATGAAATAATCACTAGTCGCCTTTACACTCTGATATCCAATATTTACAGTATCGACTTGAAGATCCGTGAGCCAACTCTATCCCCCACGTGTGAGGGGTAGAGCAGAGCTCATTAAGATCCTAGCGCATCCCTCTCACCGCGTCACTGATAATGAGCCAATGGAGGCTAAGCAAGTGCGCTAAAGCCGCTAACACTCAACTGGAGTGGAAAATCTGACCACTTTCGTTTCAACCTTCGTGGTGTATTATAGGGCTGGGTGGAACTGAATAAGTATTGAACCAAAGGATTATGATTCTTAAAAAGATTTTTATGGAATTCGGATAATTTGGTTGGTATGAGATCAACAACAAAAAGGATACGAAGGTCGTGGTGTAGTCTTCGATTGGAAACGTAAAAGGGTGCATTGACTATAGTTCTAAGGATTTTGGACAGAAAGGATTGAATACGTTTGATGTTAGATGGTTTAGCTGTTCCCCAAAGTTCAAGAAGTTTATTATCTATTGAGAGATGAGAGGTCCAGCTTAGCAGTCGGTATAGTTGGCTGAATCGTCTGTTGAGTTCTTGTCTTATGAGTCTAGTATGTTGGTTCCAGCTGAGTCTTTTGTCTAAGATGAATTCAAAATATCGCACTGTGTCGGGTCTGGGTAGAGGAATATTATTAAAAGTGACAGGTGGACAGAAGCATTTCCATTCGCTGACTTTTATACACCATTGGTTGTACCATTGCTCAAGCCGGGTGAGGTGTGTTTGGAGATTGGATGGGACTGTTACAAGATCAGGATGGGAGGATAGGATAGCTGTATCCTCGGCAAATGTTGCCAGGAACGTGTCGGGATATATGGGAAGGTCAGCAGTGAAGAGGAAGTAGAGGACAGGACCCAAAACACTGCCCTGGGGAACCCCTGCCTCTACCGGATAGATGTTTGAGTACTCATAGTGCACGAGCTCAAGAGGAGAAAAAAGTCAGTTATCTCACCGCAATTTTTGATTACTTTAATGAAAACTATGTATAATTAATAGTCAAAATTGATGAGTGCCCCAAGTATAGGTAAGGGCAATAAAAAATGGTGGCTGTTTCATAGCGATAAAAAAAAAAATAACTTTTCATTCGGAGCTCTATATCCTAAAAAGTAGGAACAACACAAGAAAACCTAATAGAAAATCATTCAAAGAAGAGTAAATTTGCTAAAATTTGAGCCCTGATATAGTTATTTACGTTAAATAGTTTTCGAAATATAGCTTTTTAAAAAACAACATTTCATAAAAAAAAATAAATAAAAAAATTGAGCGCTGGCAGACATCTGTACGTCCAATGGTTTCTGAAATAAAGTTTTATATAAATCAAACTTATTGTCCGAACAAAAATCAATTTATTTTAGTAAGTATCGTGAAAACTACTATTCCTACGAAGGTAAAGGTCATGAACTTTTTTATAGTCCATTAAACTAGCTTTAATTTGAGTGCTAATAGACATCTGTACGTCACATAGTTCCTGAGATATAGAATTCTCAAAATATATTAACTAACTACTAATCTTTCAGTAGATTTTTGAGAAATTTTGCTTTTTAAAAAGCTATATATCGAGAACTATTGGACTTAAATAGCTCTTTTAGGGCAAATATTTCAGAAAATTTACTCTTCTTTAACACTAATCATACCAAGACTTAATATATACCTATTTCTACC
>NW_027115270.1:1464809-1468182 GCF_000696795.3 Halyomorpha halys | reverse complement strand
TGGTAGTTTTTGAGATATAGAGCTCCGAATGAAAAAATAATGTTTTTTAAGCTTTTGAAACAGCCGCCATTTTTTATCCCCCCTAGCTATACTTGGCAGACTCATCAATTTTGACTAGTAATTATACCTATTTTTCATTAAAGTAATCAAAAATTGGGGTGAGGTAACTGCCTTTTTTCTCATTTTGGGCTCTTGTACTATCAGAAACACTGCGTACTCGAAAGGAGTGATTTGAGAGGTAGGAACTGAGGATGAGGTATAAGGTTTAGGGTAATATGGCCCTGCAACGTGAGGCGAAATGTTAATGTATAATAAATAGAGTTTGTACTATATTTAGTGATCTTTTTTGACCCCCACCCCGACCATTTTCCTTCATTGTTTACATTCAGTCAACTAACAATGTGTGAATACTTTCTCTTTTTCCGTTCCACATGTCTGTAAAGCTCCTGAAAGGGATGCTTTTGTTCTTGCAGTTTTCTTCACATGGTATAAATTTATATAAATCAATTAACGCAATACCATTGCTTTCTGCCTTTGTTATGTCTTAATTTTAGGATATGTTTGGATATGTACGATAGACAAAAACGCTATAAGTCATTTGATCAAATAACTTGGAAAAAAGTCAAAATATTTTACAAAGTGTACCCTTTGCTTATAATAACATTATATTTGAATTAACAGAAACAAAGCAGGATTAATATATTAGACTCTGTTCAGTGACAATGTGTCTACCAAGTTCTTTTTTGTAATATAGGGATTTCCAGGAAAATGCTTTTGTGCACAAGTAAGCAGTAATGGATGGAATATGATAATTGATACTGGACTCTTTTCCACAAATTAACTTAACTATTTAAAAAAAAATAGGTGTGTTAAGGTTGTTGATAGATTGATGCACCAAAAATAGTGGATGAAACCTGATAAAATGTGTATAGGACAATCTGGATTTATGTCGGCTATGACCCCAGCCAGACTATAAATTCTGAAAAAAAAAATGCATTCTTATCTTCAGTTGTGAGAAAACCTATCGTTATATGACTAAAAATTCAGGATTATCAATTGCATATAAACAATATTTGTTAACCCACCTACTATTCCCGTACCATTACTACACTGAGTCAAATAAATTGAAGGGGCTTCATCCCTCTTCCATTCAATATAAAATGGACACCTGCGCAAACGTCTGATTTCTCAATGCATTATTTCCATCTGTCTTGTCATTTAAACGAATGACGGATTTGACTATCTCTCTAAGCCGCATATAAAAATATATGAAAATCGAAGGCTCCATTGAAGAAGGGCACTCATGCAAGATGGAGATAAGCCCCTGGTCTATGAATGGAGGCTCCATTGAGGAACTTGTTGAATTGTAGACTTGCGTGTTAGTTTTGCGTCATAATTTTACTAAAATACAATCATCTCTAAGCCTTATATTTACTTTAGTCGCTTCCTTGTTTTTATTTTTTTCAATTTTTTAATTTTATATTTTTTAATTTTTTTTCCATTCAAGGAAGTTTTTTTAACTCCTTGAAATATTTGATGTGTAATTAAGAATTAGAAGGGAGTGTGCTACATTCAGTGTATAGAGAACTAAACATTTTATGAACCTATATTTTATATATTTTTTTTTAAGCATATAGTCAGTATAATGTTTTCAAAACTGTTTTAATTCTTTATTAAAAAACTAACTCTGGATGTTTTATAAAATCAGATCTCCTTTAATGTATTTTAATTTGTATGGTCAACTGTACAATAATGTTTACTTGTGTACGAACTTCCACTTTAAAATTTTCTAGATAACCTTATACTTAAGCAATTACAGAAATATTTATTTTTAAAGTGTTCATGACTCGATTGTCATCTCAGTTCGTAATCAAATCCTGACAATCTGCATCTCTTACGTGTCATTGGATTCTCAAATGATCCTTTACGTTTGTTCCAATTCCTGCACCGTTTGCGTGTGAAATGTCAAAAACCTTAAGTATTTTATAATGATTTGAATCTTCAGGATATATTTGAACAGAAAAATCTCTGATATCAAATTGTTTTAGAAATATTTTCTACGACAATATCTCTTTCCATTTATGATGTCAAGTGCGCTGGGAATGAACTGAAAGAGGTTGCACAGTGGACTTCGCTACGAAGAGAAACTTCATTCACCATCACTGAGACTAACCTAAACAGAAACTGTCAAGTTTAATTTTCAACTCTTGAAAAAAAAAAAAAGGTTTTATCAACCGAGTCTCGAATACTTTGTTTAGTGCCTGTATGATTTCATTCTACATTTTTAAATATCCGAAACATTTTCTTCAATAACTTTAAAGGTTTGTCAAAGTTTAGAATGAATATATAGCAGATATTTGTATGAGCAGAGAAGAAGTTCAGAAAAATCAAATCTTTTCCAAGACCTCACAGAGCGAAAATCGTAAACTGCTTAGTAAGTAATACATCAGTCATAAAATGAATAAATGATCCTTAAATGCCTGGTGTCGTGCTGTGGTATTTTTTGTACAACACTAATAGTGGAAGAACATTAATAATTCTGTTGGAAGAAGATAGTTGACCATATGAAGGAGATTGTAGGAAGATAGTCTGGGTATCAGGTATCAAAATAGTAAAAGAAAACTATTTATTTATATATAAGAAGATGGTCAGAGTTGCGGTCACAAGAGAAACAAAAATAGCTTACAACTATTCTAAAAAGATACAAAATGATACAATGATAAGAATAAAAATACAAAGATAAGAATAAAAACAAGTAACAATGGCAAGTGTAAAATTTCTATTAAATTTATATTCTATAAATATAAAGCTAAAAAAGTAAAGGAGATGCACATAAAACAAAAACAATACGGGGAAGAGAAAAAAAAAAAATTGGTGAAATGTGACTGAGATATATAGGATTGGGCATGTGTTGTAAAACAGTATCTTTCGCTAGCCAAATCTATAATCGAGCATAACAACATTATGATTAGCAAATGTATTGACACGTAGCATTACATAGTATCCAAATGTATTGACACGTCTGCATTTCAAAAACGGCTCGCTCCGTAGATTTTATTCTGTGGTAGTTGAGATCTGATGAAACTGGTACTATATTAAACCATTTTTACACCAGTTTAAATAATCAGAAATAAAAGAGCAAGAAAAATACATTTACTCATAATCCTTTTTATCAGCAATCCTTATATACTTATATATTTGGGGGTAAATGGGCAGGGTAACAGGAGGACTAGAGAGGGAGATGGGTGCGGGTGTCTCCCCCACTCTTTGTGGATGAATCAGGCCAGAGTGCCCTACTCACTGTCTGAGGATTCCCAGTTCTCCCTATCCCTGCCAACGCCTTCTGTCACCTCCACGTGGTGCCCCCTGGGGA
>NW_027115270.1:1423581-1458700 GCF_000696795.3 Halyomorpha halys | reverse complement strand
AACCAATTCGCTTAAAAATTGTCAACTCTAACTCAACTGGGCTTAGGCAGTATATATGTTTTAGAGAGATCGGGAAGAAAAAAAAAAAAAAAAAAAAAAAAAATCCTTATATATAGAAATGTTTTTTAGATCATGGGTCAAATACAAATATTCTTAAAATTAAAATCTATACCGCTACAGCCCATGAAGGGTCAGAGGCTCAGGACTTTGTAAAGAAGTACTGTTACTAGACCAACGGTTGTGCAAGGAGGTGATTTGGCCAGAATCACACTCGACCGCCAGATTTTTACCCAATTGCTGGGTGCACCCCTCCTGGGGTCCTTTAGAACCCACAGGGTTGACTCACAGCTTCAGTGTAACAGAAAACTATTTTGTGCCGAGCCGGATTTGAATCCGGGTCCTTGGAGTTAGTAGCATCGTGCCTTACCACGGTGCTACCGTGCTCCCTCAAATATACTTATTAATTTATTATTGATTTTTGCGTTTTAATATTTGTGATGAAATATATTAGTACCTAATATTATCGTATGTTTTTATTTACCAAACTTCTCTTGTCTCATGTATTACCATATGTTTTAATTTGCCCTCCTTAACCTTATTTGTGTTAGTTCAATTATGAGTTTAATGAAGCCTTATTTTTAGTTTCTTGTCTTTAGTTACACAAAAAATCTTTTTTTTATTAGGAATATTGATATTTTAATTTGAATTTTTTTTTTTTTTTAACTTTATTTAGTTTATTCACAACTGTAAAAGTATTTGTACAACCAGCGAATGAGATGTAGAGAGAGATACAAAAAAATCTAAAAACGTTATTGCTCTAAAGTTTATATGAATTTTTCTTATTTGTTATTTAACTAATTTTTATTTTATATACTTATATTATGTTAGCTTTTCTGTTTTCATTGATCATGGGATTCCAGAAATAGATGGTAATTCTGTTGACCGAGATCCTTGATTCGATAAAAATGTCAAAGGTTCCAAGGAAAACTCAAGGTGATCAGCTAAGAATTTCCGTTTTCAATAGGAATAAGTCTCGAGCAGTTTATTTACTTATATTTTAAGTTCTTATTTATTTAAGGTCTTATTTCACGTCCTGTAAGAGACACTTTTACTTATTTATTGATTAAACCTCAGTTATAAAAATTTATAGGATTTGGAAAAAAACATATTATATGATGTCATTGGAATAAGTCCTTTAGCTCCTACAAACTATTGCACCAAGGAAACAAGAAAATAGCTATTAGCCATTAGTTTGAAAACATGTACGTGATTATGAAATGTAATGAATCGTATATTGCAGCTAAGGCCTTGAGAGCTTGCACAAAGTTAATTTTCTGTTTCACAATGATTCTTTTGATTTCTTTTTCTTCTTTCAATTATTATAAATTAAGTACAGTTAGCTTACATAGTTATTTGGAAATAAAATGCAGTAAGTAAATATAAACTATGTTAAAACCTAAACCTAAACCTAAGATCAACTAAGATGTAAAGCTAATGATAATGTAAACTACATATGCTTGTTGGCGCCTCAAGTAAACACTATCATCAAATTTAGGGCATATGGCAAGTCTGGAATTTGTAACGAGTGCATGTTCCCTCCAGTTGATATTATGTTATGATATTTATGACTCATATAAGAACAAACCTAATATTTGTCACATATATCAATTACTTTTAAGAACCAGAACTTCATTAGACAATACTAAAACCTTAATCCATACATGTCTTAAGAGGTACAGATTTTCATTTTGATTAATTTTTTTTATGTATCTATACATAATTGCATTGCTTTAATGGTGCCACATCAGATAGAAAATGTTTTTATGTAATCTTTACACTATCTCGAGACTGGTTATTATTGTTTAAATTAATAAATTTTGTCCAATTTTAGTCTAAAAACAATTTATATTTCTTTATAAGTTTGACGTTCCGACCAATTCTGCCATCCTTAAGGACAATCTATCACAATCAGCTTTTATTATACATATGATTTTTAACGGTTTTAAACAAATAACAATATTATTAATAAATTATCATACCTTAATACAATTGTAGAACCACATCAATTTAAAAAAAAAAATTATGCAGGCTATTCTGCCCAGGTCATTAGCCTGCATGATTTTTTTTTACATTGATATGGTTCTAAAATTGTATTAAGAAATGATAATTTATTAATAATATTGATTTTTTTTTTAATTGTTAAAAATCATATGTATCATAAAAGCTGTGTATGATAGATTGTCCTTGAGGATGGACGAATTGGCCGAAACTTCGGACTTATCAAGAAATATAAATTGTTTCGAGACTAAAATTGGATGAAATTTATTTATTTAAACAAAAATATTTTTATTTTGTATTTTATGTATGCCGTAGATTGTATTGTAAACTTGATATCTAAGCCCGGCACGTGCGTGACTTTTGTTAAAATTAAACGATCTAATAAAGTAAGGTAAAGTAGAGTTCGAACTATAATATAATCGGCTCTTATCGAACTTGTAGCTTAGCTTCTGATACTTGCTAAAATCTACGCCTACATAGCTCCCTCCAATAAGCTTTTACGCAATGGTCGATCCTACTATGATTGCTTGTCTGTTCTAGGTCGATTTTTAGGACTTAGTTCATCATTTAATTCTGTATTGTCTAGCTTTTAGATCCTCAAGAAGGCTTATCAGACCCAAAATTGTACGCAATCATTTATTTTCGAATATCTTAGGAAGTCGTTCCTCCTAATGTTAGTACATGAAAATGACGGAAAGAAGAAATAATAATATCATAAATTCATAAATTCTGATTTTTCGACCTGTGGTCATAGAGAGCTTACTGAGTAATTTTGCGAATGACAAATATCAAGCATTTCCCTTTTTTTGTTTGTTTTTTTATGGATAATTGACAGTCATAATTGTTATGTAGTATAATAAAAAATACTGACTCTTATCTTGACTAGGAGGAAAAACTTTATTAAAATATAAATATAAAGTTGTGCTGTCCAACTTCATTGCGTTGCTAGTTACACAGCATACTTAGTTTAGTCTAATCAGACGATATTATTAATCTAACAACAAACAGGCCTATACAAGTATACAATAATAATTACAAACATTAGTAGTGTACAACATTAAAATATTTTTTTTTTCATCTCTTTGGTTCTTTTATTTTTTTCTGTTTTTTTTTTTACCCTTTTATTTTCCTCTTTTTCATGATTTTTTTCCCTCCTTTTCCATCTTTTCCTCTTTTTCTCTTTTTCCCTTCATATTTTGGTTTTAATCCAACGTGATTTTAACAGAATAATGGAGAGAATATTTATTGAAATATGAGAAAATATAAGAAAGATACTTAAGTAACAAATACAAATTAAAAAAAATCAACAAACTATATTAAAATTAATATATAATAAATGTATAAAAAATATTTAAAATATATACAAAAATAATAAACTAATAAATAAAATAACAAACAAGATATGCAATTCTTCATAATTTACATTGAAAAGATAATTACTCATCATCTATTTATTTTTATTTCATCTTGAATTGCTTTTTCCTTGTTTATGAAAATATATTCTTAATTTTCACTGTTATTCCCTATACTATTCATAATAAATATTCCGGTGTTTTATATCAAGGTTTTTATTAACCTTATATCACCCTTTAATTTATGTCAAAGTTTACTCCGTAAATTCAAATTCCAAGGTCAATTTTCTTTCTTGAGTAATAAAATATAAACTCACAACATGTAGCTCTGAAATTCGATGGTTAACACAATATTGTATCATATCATATTATGAAGGTAACTTTATTATGACAATTCATTAGTACCAATGATTTATGATTTTAATTAACTATTATTTGTGAATAAGAATGCTTTGCATAGAAATGACACTCGTGATTTTTATTTTCATTCCCTAGGACTATATTCTTGATGATTAGCAATCGATAAATGATAAACATCGATCATTTTAGCGCAGTATTTATATTATTTATGTGGAATCTTATTACAAAGTTATTTTTCTCATTTGTTTATTCATCATTTGGTCGTTTGGCACTCCATGCCGTTCCCTCGGTACAGTTGGTGGCCACATCCTGTGCCTTCATAAATGATCGATCCGAATTCGTACGAAGCATTTGGTTGCGGGTCAGGGGACCCTTTTGCCTGAGGCATCAATAACCCTATGCGATGAGCTGGCAACTCGGCCATTTATTAATAGTTAAAGCTTTCTATTATTCCCTCTGTCCCACCATCTTTTATTTATTTCCATTCAGATCCACTTACGCGCTGTTTATTTAGAACGCTTTGATAAATGTTTTCGTTGAGGTGGATGATTCGGTTATTGGCACGGGGTGTATTGAATCAGTCTGCCTTATATATCACGACTATAAATTTAAAGACTTGGCGAATGTATAAAAAGGCCTTTATTAAAAAAACTTCTTAAACAGTATTTAATTTATGAACAAATCCAGTAATGTCACAACCTTTATCTTTTATCATTTTTTTTTTATTTATTTAGCACCAGATCGTCTAGTGGGCCGTACATGGTTAATGTAAGAGATACATTTTTTTTAACAATTGATTATGGGAGTCTTATACAAAAGAAATCCCTAACTATAAAAAAATGTTTTAAATAAAAAAAAAAGATAAATTATGATAAAAATAATAATTCTTAATAAAAGATAAACTTAAAGTTAATTACAACAACAATGACATTGATGGATTTAACAAAATATATAATATACTTCTAATGAAAAAAAAGATGAAGAGAAAAAAAAATTAAAATTAAATACAATTTTAGAGTGACAATAACAGAACTGATAAATATACAATTTATAACAGGATGTCCTGCAGCAGTCTGGGCTTCAGTCTTCGGGTTGTGGTTGGGTTTCCCAAGTTGTAGGTCACTGCTCCTTTAACTGTAGGTAACTGAGAGTGGAACTTCAGGAATCTTTTTTTATATATATATATATATATAAACCTCTATTGCCTCCATTTGTAATTCCCGATGCAATTGGCTGTTTCTTACAAATTAAGGAGCATCCACTGCAATTCTTATGATTTTATTTTGAAATATTATCATTTTTTCCTTTTTGTAAAGGATGTCACTCCAAGACTTCACAGCCATAATTAGCTGTGGCCTAAGAATTGCTTTAAAAATAAGAACAGATGTTTCTTGTTTTAATTTGGATTTTCTATTTCGGATTGAATATAGCATTGCTAACGTATCCTTCTACACAGTACAAACACCTATAACCAATTAGATCCATTTTATGTACCAACTATATGTGGTACATTTTATGTATTATTATTATTATTATTATGTATTATGTATTATTATGTATTATACATTTTATGTATCACTTATATATGGTTTGAAGGGTGTCGAAAAACATAATTTTGAGAAAAACGGAATTGAAAAATTTGGGCTTATGTAGTTTCATTTTTTTAAATTCAATTATGTGCCTTTAACTGTAATTCATGTTTTGTACAGAATATTATGTATACACTATTATGCACACAATTATCCACGCTAATACTGAATGAGCTGCTTATATATTATGCATATACAAAAACATTTTCAAATTTTTAACTTAAAATAATGATTATTTCAACCGAAGACTGTCCAGGTTTTTTTTATCTGTAACAAAGAATGAAATTGTTGAAAATAACAATTATGGAAACATTTTTGAAACATTAAACTTTATTGTACCTTTGATCAGACTATTAATCTGAGAGTTTTCATGGTAACTCTTAATTTGAATCTATTATAATATTTAAATTTTTGTAAATAAAGTATAAATAAATTCAAAATCATAGTTACAAAATGGCATTCTGAAGAAACTTTTATTAAAAAATTTAACAATTGAGAGAAAAATTAGGAAGATAAAATAACGTTTTGATTTCCGGTAATGTAGAAAAAATTCAAACCGAAGATACATAAATGATTTATGATTCCTTAGAAACCTCAATTTAATGGTCTTAAATATATGTATGATTATTAAAGAGAGCTACCTTATTATTATAGAGAGCTACTCAATAAATTATTAAAGAGAAGGCTCAATTAAGGCATAGATAAAAAAAATTACCTATTTCTAAGACACCTTTATGTCAGTGGCTTTGACAAGTAGACAACTGGCTAAATTACAGAAATGTTATCCATAAAACTATATTTATTAATAAATATTTAAAAAAATATTCTCTGTTATTATTTTATCTATTAAAAGTAATTTTCCCATGCATATTATTCTCAATATACCTAGTTTCGTGAGATAAATTATTAAATTTATTAACGGAAATTACTATCGGTAAATTTCCTTTAATAATTTGTCATTTGTATAGAAGTTTCTTATTTTGAGAAGGGTTTTCTTAAAATATTTCCATTCTGTTTTCTAGGATATATTAATGAGAACGAGTACCCAAATACTGTATCAGAATATTTTTGGGACTTTTTTTTATTTTACTCATTAATTTTAACTTTTTATAATTATAATATGCATTAAAATAATTTAATTAAATTTAAAAACAAAATCTAATGATTCCTCTCTATTTCTTGTATTTTTTCTTTCCATCCTCGAAAATTTAAGATATGCTCACTAAATAAAAATATTATTGTATAATATAATATAAATTAATTATTGTTTAATTTTTTTAAAAACCCCTTCGATTATAAAGCACTACAATGAAATACACTCCTATAAATTATAGGATTATCAAACTACTATAAACATATTGATCTTTCTCAACAAGATATTAATAGCTTGGCAGCTTGAAATATTGAACAACATTCTCCCCCTTACTATAATTAATTATTACTTAATGACAGGTTTCCTAGGAAGCCAGGACCACAAAGTTATTACTTCAATGCTATTGATTGACTACGGTTTATATTAATCGCCCATAGTTTAATATAATTGAGTATTTAGTGGCTCATAAAAAATAATAATACCGATATATACACAATTTTATCATGCTAATTTTAATATCGTAACAGTATTAATATTTACAGTATTTTTAAAACATTTTACTACCTGTAAATAGATGAAGATTAAAAACATTTTCTTATACAATTTTTTAAAATCTTTTTTTGGCAAAAATATGTACATATTAACTGAATATTGTATGAATAATTTATTTATTATGACATCAAAATTAATGATATATGTTTTATAATATTGTAATGATTTTACTCAAGAATTGCTTTGATTATACACAATCATTAATTAATTAATTATTTTTTCTCGTTTATTTATTATTAGTTCCTTCATTTCTCAGATCATTAATTATTCCTTATATATTCTTATCTTGATTATAGTTCCTTCATTAAACCACAGATTATTATTTTCTAAATGTTTTCATTTATGTTTTTTTCGATTTATTTGACGTCTATATCATGAATTAAATAATACACAGTAGGTATTTAACGATTATTTTTTTTTTACTGAAAATATGTAAATAATCCCGAAAGATTATTTTATTACATTAACTTTTTTTTTGTTTTAACAGACATTTTTTGTTTATTAAAATGTTTGAGTCAGGGGCGTGGCTACAACGTATGGAGAGGAAAGAGACAAAATAAAAAATATCAAAATTTAGGCCAGATTACTTTCTGGTGCTGTGGTAAGTTTTACTAAAAATTCCCACTTTTCCTAAAAAGTTTTTTGGGAGACTCATTGCTCTAAATAGCGTTTATAAGCAATTTTGAGTATAAATAACCTATTTAAATATTTTTTTTTTAGAATTTGAAACAAATTCTTCAATCATAAATTACTCAACGTTTCGGGTTTTCAAATAATTGTAGACAAATAACACCCTCCTATCCTTATATCCTTCGTAATGACGTATTTGTTTCGGGTAAATAATTAGTTTTTTTTAATATTTTCAATTAAACTAAATTTTAATTTATTTCCTTCATGAAACAATTGAAACTGTCCCTTTAAGAAGGCAATCATGTACTGAAAAGAATATGAATGTATATCACTAAGAAGGGCGAACTATTTTGAACTTTATCTGGTCGGGGAATGTTGTTTTCGGATAGGAAACCTACAACATATTTTTGTTTGGGAACCGGGTACATTCCTACACATATTTAAAATAATTAATATCATTGTCTGTTCTATTATAACGTAATAAATTTTAGACATCTCTAAAAAAT
Source organism: Halyomorpha halys (assembly GCF_000696795.3). Lineage (NCBI taxonomy): Eukaryota > Metazoa > Arthropoda > Insecta > Hemiptera > Pentatomidae > Halyomorpha > Halyomorpha halys. The sequence goes on along the minus strand of NW_027115270.1, from coordinate 1,450,560 downwards.
CTCCAATATGAACAATACCAAGTTACTCGATTTGTAGAATTCTCCTTTTTTACTCGTTCATAACACAGACGACATATTTTGTTAATTTACAGTAATTAAATTTTCAAAAAATGGTCACTTTCATGCTTATTAATTTATTTTTTTTTAGTGAGAGGTTTTTGGACAATTTCTTAAACACATATTATTTATTTCTACAATTTTAGCCCATTAAGCAAATCCATTCAGGATTTATATTTACAAAATCAATATTTTTTTATTCCTGTTATGCAACAGGATTTCAGTATTTATTAAATCATAATCAGGGGCTTTTCTTTTGGATGTCAGATTTTTCTGTACGTTTTAAACCTAGCAACTGATATGATAACGTACCCTACCACCGTCAGACTTTTTTAATGATGCTAGATAATCATGCTATTCTGCTAATGTATTTAAACAATATTAAAATAAAGAAGTCTTATTAGCTTCTGGCATACCGATTGATAACACCAGAAATTGGTTTCCTATCCTCAAACTTTAGATATGATTTATCTGAATGGAAAAACTCAAGCATTTCAAATATTTTGGAACTACTCCATAATACAAAAATATGAGATTGATCAAATAAAGTGAAACCTCGTAACATCAGACAGCCGAATTCGTCCGTTACTGAGTAATGCCGCTGAGAAGGGGTATTTCTCTTTTTATACAATGAATACGTTCATGCATGTATGCAAAAATGTTGGATGAACTAAGTTTTTTAATAATTTGTTGTCATTTGTAAACAAAAATAGTACAACAAAGAAAGAATAAAATCGACTGAGATTTTAGGGTTTAACATAGTAAACAAGTAAAACGCGGTTAACATAGTAATTGGGTTTACGCGATGAGCAAAGGAGGAAAATTTTATGAAAACTACCATTAGGTGAAGAACCTAAAATATAAACACTTCCTTTAGATTTAAATAATCCAATCCAAAAGAGATTTATTTTTATTTTCAGAATAAATCCCTAATTTGATTGAATACATTATATATAACTATAAAGATATAATTTCTTTGATGTGGTGGGGCTGTGGTTTCAGGGCTAATTATTTAAAAAATAATAACATAAGGATATATTTAAATGTGCATAAATGTTCAAAATGTAAAATTGTTAATTATGGTTTCTCTAAGTAAATTGAGATGGTTCTCTATTAGAAGAGGTCTAAATTCCTTTACTTAAAAAATTCCTTGTTAATTGGGGAGAGGTGTCCGTTTGGTCCGGTCTCACTGTATTATTTTGTAGTTATAATTGGGAAAAGTTCATTAGCTTTGGTCATTCACGGTTTTGGACTGTCGAAAGATTACGTCTGCCAAAAAATGTTTAAAAAAAAAAGGCTATGTTTATCTAACGGTTCATCAACCCAAGGGATTGTAAGATCTGATTTGTCCTACTCATAATGATGGCTATGGTGGTCGAGCGTGTGGAAGCATCCAGCCAAAAACAGATCGGCTGTCTACTGCTTTCTTTTAAATTGCAAACTTGTGTTTAGATATAAGCTAAAAACCTCACCAGAAAAATTTCATAAAGTGATATTATAAAATTATGAAGTATTATCATTAAATAAGTCACAAAAATAATAATGAGAGCCAATTTGAAGCGAGGAGATACAAAATGGTATAAATCCATTTTTTAAATTTCCTCTACACTATTTAAGGTCTTCTTTAATGGTGAAATCCTCAAAACGTGCTGAATCCTAACTAATTTTATATTCAATGTTAGTATTGAGATTCAAAATGGAATAAATCTCTCCAATAAAGAGGTCCCACAATTTTTCACTAATTGGGTATTTTGCTTTAAAACAACGTTTCGGTTCTAAAAACCATCTCTAAGTTTACTGAAAAAAAAATGTTACTTTAATTGAATAACACAATTCATAAATGAGTATGGCTTTATAGTCAAGAAAAAATATTTTCACATTGTTAAATGTGTAAACATTTAAAAATAAATAAAATTTTGCGTTCTCTTTATTGTTGTTAATGCTGTCTTAAACTTGAAAATCTAGGAATATTGAGGTAAAATAAAAATACCCTTATAAATTTTTGGAGAAGTATTATACTTTTGAAAAAAAAAAAACTTTTTTTTTTAATAATTTATTTATTGAGATTTACAACTGTATGTAAATATATACAACGAGTAAATTTGATCTGAATTATAGAAAGGTATGATGCAGAGATTTGGAGAATCTAACCATTGACAGAACTTCAATAAAAAAAAATTAAATTAAAATATTTTTTGACCAATGTTAAATAATATCTTTTTTAATAATCGATAATATTTTCAGATTTATTTATTTATTGTTTTTCCAATTTCCATTGAAATGGGGATGAATCCAATTTATCTAATTTTATTTTTAATCTGATATTTGGAATAGCTTAACAATATTTTTCAAATTTATTTTGGATATAGTTTAAAAATTACTAATCCATTAAAAATTAATCTAATGTACAATCACCTGATTGTCCAAATTTTTAGATCTCATGAAAAATTTTCAAGTTTGTTATATATTGTTTACCTAAGTATTTAGTTAGTGGCATGGGGTCTTATTTTATTTATTATGTTAGATCTTAGCTAGAAGCGAGAGTAAAAAATAAAAGATGCAGAAACATAAACAGCAAGTGTTATAAAAAGTAATTAAAATATATGGCGATTTTAATTCTAAAGCTATAGTTTCACTTCGTCCTGTCGTTCAACTAGTATGATACATGTGAACGTACTCATTTATATCGAAATTAAGCATTGAAGGAGGACGCGATGCACTATTGCCGGGATTCCTAAGGCTGACACAGATTCCTTTCTCTTTTTTATTATCTTTATTGTCCGGATCTGGAGAGGGCTGGAGAGCGGTTCCTTTGTTGGTGTTAGTGGAAGGGAGTGGGAGTAGTACTCTTGGGAGGGGTTACTCTCACACCCCGTGACGTCATGACTTGGAGGATCGACCCGAAGCTCGGGGGCCCTATTGGCTGCTGCCCGTGGACCGGGACCAATGGGGTCTCGTTTCGGGGGATCAATATCGTCCCATCTGGGGCAGGGTCATGGCCACTACCTGACCCACTAGGGGCATGCGTCTGTCCGAAATAGAAAGCACGTCGTAAACGTAAGCTCTTTCATAAACTTACAAGAATAAACAGTAAACAACTTAAGACGGCGGAGGAGGATGGTGTAGGATCCGAAAGAGGAATCTCCTGCCGTGGGGCGCACCGTTGGGTTGCACACCTCGGGAGGGAACTAACGTTACTTTACGACCGTGATAACAAAGAGGCTCTAGTTACTATGAAAATAGTTTTAAGTTTGTTTCTCAGCTAGTAATAACAAAGCCATCAAGTTATTTTCCAGGTCCTTGATAATACACCTAAGAAAATATGGAACCTCTCGAGATCTCTGTAATAGATATGAGCAATTTGATTATTTTAACGGACCCTATTCACAAAGAGTCACTCATCTAGGTGAAATGATTCTTTGTTTGGTTCATTATGCCCCAATCCTTTCTTATTTCATTGATAAAAAAATAATATTGGAAAAAACGAATCCTCAGGGAAAAGCTTTTATTTTTTATTTTTTGGGGAAAAAATAAAAAGAAGGATATTACTATAACATACAAAATAATTTGTTTTTAAAAACATTTTATTAAATTTAATAAAAAAACAACACTAATATTCAACAACCAGTTCCATCCTCATCTAGCTTTTCCTTTTGTTGTTCCTTCATCTAGGTTTTCCTCCAACTGTACAAAAGTAAAATAAATACTCCAACATGATTTATGTAAAGATTTATTTTCCACATAAAAATATTCTTCTTGCTTTGATTATGTCTATAGAATACTTATTCTTTTACTTTAATGCAATTGTTACTATTTCTCAGTTGTTCTACTTTTCTTTATAATTTAATAAAGTGATCAAACTAAATACTGTTTATTTTATAAATAGTCTTAAAACGAAAATCAAAGAAATTGGGGCCATGTATTAGTCCCTAATTAAATAAAATGTATAAAAGAGTGTGAGTGTAAATTTAAAATAAAAAAAAATTTTAATATTTTATTTTATTCCAAATATTTTTTTATACATTTACATAGCCACATTTTTAGGCTTATTCTGTTTTCCAAAGGCCTCATAAATTTAATTTCATAGCAGAAAATTCCCGTTGCCGAATTGATCCTTTTGAAACCTGATTTATGTTTTGGCTTAATCATTATACTCGGCCGAGATTATTCTTGGCACTTTCTTCTGTCCGAGTAGATCTGAGCCAAATTTCCCAGGTATCTAAGTACGTATCCTTGTGTTTTCCCGCTCAAACTTTCTCCATCCTTTGTCAAACTTGATACTAAGGATATTAGTTGCATTATTACCAAGATAAATTAGTTAATCGTTATTTAACTAATGTATGACACTAAAATTATCGTTTCTACTATCCAATTTATTCTACCTACAATAAATCATTTTTGAGAGTCACGAATTTTGAATAGCTTCTACCGAGTAGTCCCGGTGGTTGGTAAATCACAGGCCAGCATTTTTGCCTTGTCGTATGGAACAGGTAAAGGTGGAAAGACAAAAAAACATCGGGTGTGGAAAGCCCACTCCTAATTCTTCTACTCTCCCAAATATTAGGAATGGTACAACTTCAGGTAGTGTCAGAGATCATTATGTGAATCGTGGGTCTTCTTCATGAATCACTCGTGTCATATTCTCGAATCACTTGTTGGTCCCTACTTTGAAATCATTCAGAAATTCGAGAATAATGTGTATGATCAGTTAGAAGAACGAACAAAACGGGCATTTTTGGATAACTGCCGTTTTTCTGAAATAGTCTACGGGGGTAGTTATCTACAGGTTACAACCCTTTTCTAGCTATGGTGGGGGTCATGTTTTCATTACGTGGGACCCCCAAAGAAATAAAGGTCGACACCCCAGCCAGAATCTGAACAGGCGCTGCTGTATTCACGAGCCAGTCAAAGTAGGCGCTCTAACACCCCCGAATGGCCCTAACGATACTTGTGGGATACTTATAGTGAGAATCAGAAAATTTAGTACCCAATCAAAACTCGTTACACGATTCCAATATTTATAAGTACTAAGTTTCCAATTTAGCTCTTTGTTTTAAACAGATCTGCTCTTTCAATTGCCTCGACATTCAGCATTGCATTCCAAATGTGGACCATCGCTAGTTATTATTTATTAAGTTAGTAAATTTATTTTTATTCAAAGTCAAGGCTTTGAAAGCGATGTGTGACCTATTAGTTTTCTCTCCCATTGTATGTAATAGTCATCGTGGAACTAATTTGGTTTTACGTCTGTCTGTCTGCCGAGTTCGAGCAGAAGCGATATAATGCGGGTCGGGACATAGATGTTTCCATATCAATTTCATAAAATTTCATCCACTACTTTAACTCATGAATCCATAAATTTTTTTTGCACACCTGTATTTCGAAAGCGGCTGGTTAGATTTAGTCCAACTAAATCTACTGAATTAGTAGTTTAGGTTAGTTTGGAAGAAAGTTTGGGACTAGCGTAAGAATGATCCAGTTGCTACTTACGCATACGCAAATGTATTTTCTGTGATACACCTACATTCCGAAAACGATTTAATTAATTTTAAGCAAAGTTCGGATAAGTGTGAACCTGGTGAAGTTATAGAAAATTTCATCCCCTACATTCTCTCGCGCATTTGTAAACGATTTTTCTTTATATATTATTATATATTTACCTTGATCTAGTATAAATTTTTATTTCGCTACTAATTTCACTTACTCATGAAAAAATATATCCTGGATAAGCTGATCTCAATAAAATCAATTTGTTCCACTATAATTGGCATATTGCCTGTGTACAGCGGTTGTTGGATTCCCGTGATCACTTCCAACTACAAGCTACACAGCCTTCTTCTAAATCTTAGAACCTCTCTCCAAATACGACTACGAACAGGCCAACTGTGGTTTGTATAAAAAAAATTAAAAAAAAAACATAAAACAACGAACCAGTTGGAAAAATAGAAGGTACCGAACTAGAGACAGCGATCCAAAGAATATCCTTGATTCTTTAACTGGCAGGTTTTTAAACAATTAAGAATAAAGAGAACAATCATTTGGGAAAAAACATGCTTAGAACTGCTCACGGTTATCATCGTTAGAAGTTTTGGAAACTTCTAAAAACTTCAAACAGAAAAAGTCCTGTTATAAGGCTACATAATGGGGATATTCTTCTAACTGCGAAATAACTAGCTGAATATTACAAAGAATTCATAGTAAAACGTTCAGGAACGGATTTACAAATTAAAAGACTAGAAAAGAATTGTATGGTTGTGTCTTCATTTTTTTTTTTTTTATAAATATTTATTTATTGCTATTTACAACTGTACATTATAATACATTTAGTAAATCTGATCTAAGTTAAATAGAGTGTTACAGGCGTGTAGAGAAACTACCCATTGGTAGCACTCTAATGACATTTTACATTAGCTGGTCTCGTGGTCATCTTCTTTTCAGGCGCCTCGGAGGATTGTCAGGAATGGAAGAGGATGCAAGATTAGAAACTAGTGGGTTTGACTGGTTAGAGAGTTTATAATGGAAAGACCTAAAAACCTGAAATTGAATCTTTGCAGAACTCTGGGAAGTGATGGAATACAGACCATGTTCATGAAGCAACTCCCCCAAAGAGGGATTGTTCATTTAATCAATCTTTTTAACACTTGCATGAGAATACAGTATTTGCCTAAAGGATAGAAACGTGCGACGTTATTCCCGGTACTTAAAGCTGGAAAAACAAGAAGCGAGCCAGCACACTACTGTCCAATAAGTTTGCTTCCTCACCTCGTAAAAATATTTTAAAAATAATATTTATCATGTCAATACTTATAATGGACAAAGCGATGTGATACCACATGAACAGGCTGGTGTTCAAACACATTTATATTCAATACACCCTTTAATAAAGCAGCACAACGAGGTTAATCGCAATTTAAATCGTAACAAAAAACGGGTTATAAAGGATTGGAAATAATAAATGTCAGACAGTCTTATTTCAATCTCTAGTTAAATAAAAACCAGTGATGCGGCGAGAGGGATGCGCTGGGATCTCTGCTCTACCTCTCACACGTGGGGGATAGAGTGGGCTCAGGGATCCTCAGGTCGATTGTGTAAATATTGTATATATTATTTTATCATTATGTTATTTTATTTATTTATTTTTCATACAGATAGTCTGATTATGTTAATCTTGTCTATTCTTTTGTTTGTATATATTTTAAGTCTTTTTTTTATTATTATTTTTTTTTTTATTTCAGTATGTATGAGATCATTCGTCACTATTACCTATTGCCCACAACTTTGTAATAAAAAAAAAAAGTTAAATAAAAGGAATACACTGGCTAAAAAATATATGTATAAATTTCAATTTTAATGAACATTATTTTATGATGAGGCGTGATGAAGGAAAAGAATGAATCTATATAAATAAAATAAGCTTGACATTAAGGTCATATAATATAAAAAAATAAAAAGAGGAAACAAATTAATTACGAAGTATAATAAATAAATTTTGTGTCTTACCTGTGACTAAAGCCATCTTTGAGACGCCTCTCCCCTCTTTTTATTAATAAAACTTATTAGGAATTTAAAAATTTTTTTTTTCTAAAAAACATATATTCTAACTTTTGTTTATATGATTTATATTTCTTAGACTTATACTTGATTGCTAGATGAATAATAAACAAACTGTTTCGTAGGTCTTTACTAATACAGCCTATGTTTACGTAATGACATTATACATGGTCTCAGGGAGGGGTTAGGATAACACGGAGTAATCGCATGGTAATGCTCAACCCTGGCCTTCGGGTAAGGGGCTTCTCAACGCTGTACTGCTATACCCACGCTTTCACTATCTAACCATATACCTATTACTCTAAGAAATGTTATTAGTTACTTAAGTAAAACTAATACTAATTAGTTACTTAATGAAACAAATACAATGAAATTTGGGGAATTGAGCTCTATAATAAAAAATAATCAGTTTCATTGTTACACATATTCACTTTGATTGTTAAGATACATTTTTCTGGAAAGTATTTAATATATTGTATAACCATGAAGATAGAAAATGAAAACATTAAGATTTAGAAGAAAAACATAAATAAGTGATAAAAATATGTATATGCTTAATCGCTTTTATGTATAAATAATCTTTACCCATCATTTTAAGATAAGTGACTAAGTTGTGTTGGTGTTGGATTGTCGGGCCTGATATAGCAGCGACCAAAAGCATTCACAAAGGTGTTGTCTAGGGTATCTGGAGGTACGCGTTTTTACGCGTTATGGAACATTAAACTCACTAACCAACAGAAGTACAGATTGGCATCTGCCCAGAGGAATGCTCTGTTGCCGGTAACCAAAGCTTACAAGACAGGATCTCACGAGGCAGTGTAGGTCCTTACAGGGATTCCATCTCCTGTAAAAAAACGAATCTTCAAACCTTGCATGCACCATGGCATTATATATATATTATAAGTCTGATATAGGTTATATTCACTGTAGGAGACATTGTTTCCCACACAGTTGCATGGCATATGGCAATGAGAACACTACCATATGTACCAATCTGGTTCTGATAGGCAATAGAAAATCCACGGTTTCTACCCCATCTAAGTTACTTAATAATCCGCCAGCGTTGAAATTTAAAATTTGTATTTGGCTATTCATTTGTTCTTTGCAATGGTTATTAATGTATGAATTAGTTGAGTTATTAGACTCCCGAATTCGTTTATCATATTGGAAAACTTCTCAACCCATGTACCTACTTATACCTATAACTTGTGATCCGTTACATCTGAATATGTTCGAAAAACTCATCTCTGTCAATTATTTCCAGGAGCTGCTGAAATGTCCTGCTGTGGTAAAAGTAATACTAAGATATAATGTGGTATATCTTAGACCTGTTTGAATTCAGTTGGGATTCTAATTCCAAACACAGACTCCATCACAATTCTTTTATTTTAGACTCTCCATTGAGAATTATCTGGTCTGGAACAGCGGACACATACGACTTTCCAGCCACAATCATGGTGTGTCCTAGTTCTTGGCAGTGATGACAATGAAGGATGCCTTTGTCCTCTTTATACTTGTTTATACTATACTACTTTAAACAATATTCTGTTGATAGCACATACCTATTTTAAATGTTCCATTTTGCTTTCTGGTGATGTAGCGATGATAATGGGTGATATTTCCTTGGTTTGAATTTTCAAAACGTCTTATATCCTTATTAACGGCCTCTTGAATATTATTTTTGTCTTCTTGTAGATCGAAATCAAGTAGTAAATACTTATTCGTAACCCGGCGAGTACCTATGACTGCAAAAAATGTTTTTTTATAATCGGGTAATCCTTGAATGTTCTAACTGAATTTCTGGGTAAATTCTTTATTATTTTTATCTGAAACATGGTTGCATTTTAAAACCGGAATGTAGTGAATGAGTGTTTGACTTTATAATTGGAGTTAATCTGTGTGATATGTAGTGGTATTGGGGCATACCACTAGTAGGAGTTAATAATCTTAAAAACTAGATCTAAATCTACGACTATTTAAAATATTTACAGGTTGTTCAAGTGATTATAATGCTTCTTGCTGCCACCACACTGGTGGGGACGCTGGTTACAATGTCAGGAAAGAGGGTTTGGTTGATGTTTCTACGAGTTCAGGAATTTAATATGTCTCATCGTGATTAACTCCGGGACAGTTGTGATTTCCAGTAATTTGTGAAGAGTCGGCGGTTTCTCCTTCTTCCGTGCTAGTTCTTACGATCTCCAGCAGTATGGAATTTTGGAAAATTAGTAGATGTGTACTAACGTTGAGGTAGATACGTTTATATTTATTTTTTTTATTTTCAAAACCTCTTTATTTTTCATTTAAATACAAAATACAATAATATATAGTGCATAGGTATATAGTCATACGTTTTCAAAAGTTAACCTAATAAAGATATTGTAGTAAAGTTACTTCCACGGGTATGAAATAGCCATAACGATTATGGACGCTTACGTACTACACTAGTACAGACGCAAGATTTTTATTACGTAATTCTTTATTTTACCGTTGGATTGCAATTCTTAAAATCTTCCGTTGCTAAGGAGGGTCCGTTATGAGAAATTTCACTCTATTAAGGTCAAATTTTTTTATCTGACTGGTACGATACAGAAATGAAATTATATAACATCGCCAACTATGTCGTTTCCTTCCGCGATAACTGCCTTTCTACTTTCGAACCTGACAAAAAGGTTCTTCTAGGCTTTCTTTACTTTAGATGTCTTTTCATTGCTTTTGTCAGGGACGCTATTAGAAAAGGGAAAACTACTTTTAGGGGAAGAGCCTCATTTTTTATCGTTTTCCAATTCCAATCTGTTTGTATTCGTGATCAATAGAGTTATTTTGTTGGTTTGGAAATAAAATAAAGTAAACCATTTCAAAGGCTATGATTGCTGTATTTTAGTGAATTGTATTTATTATTGTACATGTATATATTAAATTTGTAATTATTATTAGATGAAATATACAGAGATATTACATCACAATTTCATTTAACAAGTTAACCAAGCGTTGGTCCCATAGCAAAGGAGAGCCTTGGTTAAGTATGATGGGGAAAAAAATTCCAATTTATCTTAATATTCTTATATTGAGAGATAATGATTTTTTTTTTCAAATAAATGATATTCTACACTGAAACTATCTTGTCCATTATGGGCCTTAACTCATTTTTTACATACTTTAATTTTCTCCGCTTCTGTTAAAAATCATTTAGCACTCTTAAATTCTTAAGTTACCAAAATTCAACCGCAAGGTAATTAAGATAAACGTTACTTTATTTGTATGAAGTGAGAATATGCAGATGCTATAATATATGCACAACTACTATCTTCAGACTGCTATATACCATTTGCCTCCTGGTATGCCCTTTGACTGAACTGTCCAACTACTGCTCTAGGATCTAGAACTATTCCTACCTCTATCATACGGAGATATTTATCTGCAGTATGTGAAAATGGGGTTGGTTAGAACTAGCGTAGGGGATGTTAGTAGATAGGAATGTCTAAGGAGGTCTAAACATTAAATTTTGAACTACCTCAGTAATTTTAATTTTCCCAATTTTGAAATCATTAAATCTCCTTTTAGTGGTTACTCTTATCGGATATTTTCACATCCTCATCATTATAAATCTAAGTTATCTTTTAAAATTCTTCCTAAATAATCCAAATTTACATACATTATTTACATTATTTTAATATACATTGTTTTAAGTATACATACATTATTATTTACAGTTTAATATAATGTTATCAAAAGTTGTTTTGCCTCTAACTCCTATCTTATTTATCTTTCTCAGCAAAAAATTAGAAAGAAATTTCGTCCTTGAACTGTTCCAAGAGTTCACAGTATTTAAAAAATTTGGTCTGACAGGATTTCGGAAGAATAATTATCGACTGCACGTAATTGCTTGTCTGAAGATAGCTAAGAAAAATACCAAAATAGCAGGACAACTATTTATCAGTATCCCACGTTTCGCCGCACTTTGAAACTTCATCACGTTTGAATCGAGGAAGTTTCAAAATTTTCTGTACCTTCAATCAGATTGGATATACAATCAGATAAGATTTTCTAAAACTAATTGGAATCCTTTGTGAAGAAATATAAATTTGGCTTAACCATTGCAAAATTGATTACAGATAAGTGTTTTAAGATTGATTTGATAAAAACCTGGAAAGAAAACTTCTAAAATTAATAATAAGTATTATATTAATACTAGAAGTAAAATGTTTTAACAGTTTGGATATTTGTAATGAATGATGCAAAAACAAAATAACCAAGAGGATAAAGATTTCAGGATACTTTTATAGAGTTCTAATTTATTTGTCCTCTCCTTTATTCTAATTATATTTTGTGTACTTTATTCCTTAAGATCGAGATGCAATGATTTTCTTTCGAAATATTACTGCAATTAGGTCATTGCCTAACGTGAAAGTTGTCGGTCGCATGTACTTAGCTTTTCCTGAAAAGTAAATGAAGACTAATAAATAATCATTATTTAGATTTCTAAACAGTTTTACTTTCATTTTTCGGATAATCCCTGGAAAGCTCCGTCCGTCATGCATCCAATTTTACCGAACCATAAGCGGAAAATTAACACAAAAAATATAACGGGCTGGGAACAGCGGATGGGGAGGGGGGCGTGCACCCACGGGTAAGTAGGTCACTGTTCCCTTCTAAGCCTGGAAAGTGAAAGTGAAATTGTTGCCGGCTGCAACCCCATAACTTAGGGCGGCTTTGAGGTCAGCCGTCTGGATCTGAGGTATCCACGATCTGCAGTGAGGAGATTGGAGGAGTTGATGCACTAGCAAAATCATCTAAATCCTGGTTATCAAGAACTATATTAAAGTTGATAGTTTCATCATTTAGAAAAAATTGTTATTCTGACCTATCTATTTAATGAAATCACGTGGAATTAAGCGACTGTTAAAAACATTTCATAGTTCCATAACCCAAAACGAGAAAAACCTAAATCTATCCCAATTTTCGATTACTGTAATGAAAACTATATGCAGTTAAGGGTCAAAATTGATGACTCTGCCAAGTATAGTTAGGGGGAATAAAAACTGGTGGCTATTCCAGAAGTTACAAAATAAATTATTTTTGGACATACTGGAAGATTATTGATTGACCGTTTGTATAGATGAATGGAATATGGTCCGGGTGCTGTAAAAAAAAACTCAAATAGTAGATAATTATACTATTTTATTGAGCCAACTTTTCGCCCCACGTTGCAGGGCTTCGTCAGGGCTAAAACGTTGGCTCAATAAAATAGTATAATTATCTACTATTTGAGTTTTTTTTTTACCGCACCCGGACCATATTCCATTCATAAATTATTTTTGAGTTCTTTCATATAAAGAAAACTTTGGCATTTTTTTTTTTTTTTTAGAAAAAGATTCAATTCTTAATTAGAATACAAAGTAAATCTTATTGAAAATTAAATTATTTAAGGAGCACGCCCCCTAAAATTTATTTTATTCTAGAAAAACTTCGTTTTTGTCCATTTCGAGAAATGTTCGTTCATTTTTCATTTGGAGCGCTTATGCTTAAAAGAGCATTGAAAAAGATGAAGAGCACATTAATTAAAATAGTAAAATATTATCACTAATAAAGCTCCTAACGTTCAATACTTCTCGATAAGCAACTTTTTATCCAAATAACGAAAAATCATTATTTTGGCGAATATCCTGAAACATGTTGCTCCTACAAAGGTAAGCGTTATATTCTACATTATAGCATATTCAACTCGCTTTAATTTCAGTGCTAATTCGCATCTGTACGTTCAGTAATTCCTGAATAAACCTAATTTTAATAAACCAATTTTTTGTTTCTTGAACATCAAGAAATCAATATTTTGTTAATTTATTTTAACAAATATATTTGTCAATAAATATTTGACTAAAAACTACTACATCTACAAATATAATAATTATGCGCTACTTTATAGTACATAGAACTAGCTTTAATTTGAGTGCTAATAGACATTTGTATGCCTAATAGTTACTTAGGTATAGATTTTAATAAACCAAAAATTTTTTTCCGAACTATTATAAATCAATATTTTGTGAATTTATTTTGGCAAATATTATGGCAACTTATACTCCAACGAAGACAAAATGTACTTTGTAGTACATTCTACAACCTTCAATTTGACTGCTAATAGAAAATTGTAATTCACTATAGGAGTACTAGTTTCCATGATATTTCCCAAAATTAATTCAGAAACTATTGATTTTTCGTTATCAAAGATTATATTATTATTGTACTATGGTCCTGCAAGGACCCAGAAATCCTCCACAACAGCCAACCAATCTACTCGATCTCTTGCTGTCTTCTTCCTTCTGCCAACCTTCAAGGGCTTCAAATCCTCCTCGTCCAGCCATCTGATCCAGGAAACTCCTCATCTGGTGTGCCATAAACCATCTTTTTGGGTATCTTTTCATCGGGCTTACTCTCAACATGCCCTAACCATCTTATTCTAGCTCATTTAACTAAATCCACAACGTTGGGTTCCCCGAACAGATTTATCAGTTCTTCATTCCATCTTCTTCTCCAAACTCCATTCTCCGAGACTCCTACCCCATATCCTTCTCAATACCTTTCTCTTCCAGGAGTTGAGCATCTGTTCTGCTTTTCTTGTCAAGGGCCATGTTTCTCTCCCATAGATCACTCAGCAGTAAATGACCACTCTATCCTTTTAGAGAGAGCTCTAAAATCCAGTATTTTCTGCAGTGAAAAGATCTATTTCCTGCTGCTATCCTGGCCTCTATTTCGCTCTCTACTGTGTTATCATTTGTAACTAGACGTCCTAGGTACTTAAAATGGTTTACAGAACTGAAACTCACTTTGCTATTCTCTTCCTTATCCTTTCTTGAGCTTTTCATGTACTCCGTCTTGTCTTCATTCAGACCCAATTCATATCCTGCTTCTTCGAATTCCTGGAATGTTCTTTTTAATGCTACTCGGGTTCTTGCGGTAATGACTACATCATCTGTATATGCTACATGTTGAGACAATCTATTGTAAATGGTCCCTCCTGGATTAGTTCTGATTGAACGAATATCTACTTCTAATGCTATATTAAATAGAAAAGGCGCCAGAGGATCCTCCTGCCCCAAGCCATTCTCAACAGAAAATTCTTGGGACAGCAAATTTCCAAGCTTAGCTCGAGAGGTAGTGTTCATTAGTGTCATTTTTACCAGCCTGACTAGTTTTTTTCGGTATGCCTACTTTTACCATGGCTTTTAAAAGTTCCTTTCTAATCACACTCTTGTAAGCTTGTTTAAAGTCCACGAATAGCACATTATGGTCTATGTTATACTCATAGCACATTTCCATTGCCTGCCTCAGGGTGAATCCATCCACATATCCACTGTCGATCTACCGGGCCGGAATCCTCCTTGATATTCTCTTATAATATTTTCCGTGAAATCGGACACTCTTTTAGTTAATTGTTAATATTTAAGTAACAATAACTCAGGAAACAACTGCTTGCACCCCTATCCCTGGGTCTTGGACTATTACTCTTAAAGTAGACACACAAATGATTTTTCCAGTGAAGCAGTGAGTATCCTTAACCTTTCTATTTTCCAGTCGTATCACAGCGGGACAAAACTCTGGAATATCATTTTAATACCCCTACATTGCATTAGGAAACTATTTTAGGGAATAGAACGCATAAAAAAATTCTAATATTTATCAACAAACACAATTGTGGTATTGTAAGCAGAAAATTTGATTCACTCTATTTTTTAACAATATCATATAATAATCTCACTAATTCTGTATGGTTTAAGAATAAGCTGTGAATATTCTGTCTGCCTCTGTTATGTTCTCAGAGGCTTTGATTTTAGTGGCTGGGACGTTTTGGGGTAAAAAAAGATATTTTATAACCCATAATATTTCGAAACTCTATAAAAAAAAATTAAGTAAAATCTAATGGATTTTTGAAACGTGTGAAACCGTAAACCGTGACAATCGAGGAAGTGGAGAAACAATATTCATAAACTGTAATATCTCTGGTTAAGAAGATATATTTAAATTCCACTTGTCTTAATTTTTATCTCAAGACTTATTTTGTAAAGTTTATTTAAATAATTAAGGTAATTTTTATTTTACATCTCTGTGACTTGGACTGTACCGTAATTTTGAAACCATATGTTTTAAAATTCATAAGATATTAAAGTTATAATTTTATTAAGTACCGTATCTGTTTATGTCACTGTATCTTGATGAGTTGTAATTAAAATTGCTTTACCTGCTTAACATCCAAATTACTTCGTTTTCCTTTGTTCTTGTTGTTTTCCTGTTGTTTATGAAAATAACTACTGTAATATAATTTTATCATTTTAATGTAACATTCTTTACAATTTAACACGCGAAATTCCGATCTTCACTTACCGTTATTGATGAAGATCCAGTTAGTTCAGTTCTTAGAAATCATTCCGGCTCTGGTTTCCTTCTTTGTAATCTTTGGCTCTGAACTGCTTCGCAGATTTCAGGTTACTTTGTGTAATTAAGCGACGGATGGTGAATTATTAGAAATTAATTTCTTAAGTAGTCGATTTAATTGGACATTAATTGAACTTAGATCTTAGGATGTACAGAATTACCAAGGTAAGTCCAGCATTCATCTCCTTATAAATTTATACTTGTCTTTATGAGTGTACATGAGAATGGGTAAGTTAGCTGAAAGGCCTTGAGTATTTTTCTTATCTGACTATTGAGTAAACCTTGCTTAGCGGCATCAAAAGGCCTCGCATCTTCAGAAAGTTTAGTTGTTTTATAATCGATAAGCATATAGTCTTATTAATTGACTTCTGCATTGTTTACTTTTAATTAGATGTTTTAAGAATTATTGTGATTTTCTTCTCGTCAACTAGCATATATATATATATCTTCACATCATCAGGATATTGAAAAAATACAGAAGACTAGAAGCAATGGTTGGAACGAAGATAGTCAACCTATTTATTGATATTTGATTCTTCTTAATTCTTATGATCCATCACACTCTTCACACATCTTCAGCTTCCCCTGAATCAGCCTTTATTTTTTTATAATTGCAGTATTCATTGTTCTTTTATTTGTATCCTCTTCATATACTTTCATAGATGGGACATTGAAGTCAATGAAATTTTAAATTCTCCCGAAGAAATGACTAAGAGAGAATGTCAACTGACTCTGAGTCGTATAAAGATACAGAAATTTGCCTAATGAGGAAGTAAATTGAATACGTGGAAATTAGAGAATGAGACAAGATCTCTGAAGTGGCTTACCGACTAGGTATAAAACATTGCAATCTTATTGTTTAATTTAGATATTCCCCAGGATAAAATGTTGGGGGATATTTCCCAAATGAATTGTAATTCGATGGCATCGCTGGTTTTAATTGAGTATGATTGAAATAAAATTAAGTAGGAACAAACTGAAAATTTAACCTCTATTCTTGAATTGTTTGTATAACAAATGATTATGTGTGACTAAGCTAAAAATTTGTACAAAAGGGGTTAGTTGTTAGTATACCATTTTGATTATCGATTTAATTAAATGATATTACATAAAATAGTAGAAGATGTTGCAGTTTACTTGGCGGTGATTGTTGTATACTAGTTTACTTGAGATTTTGATGGTGCGTATTCTTGTTCTCTTCTATTAGGCTTCCCTCTTTCATCCTTCCTCCGTCCCTCTGCCTGAGTGTGGTGAAGAACTATTCACTCATAGAGAAATGTTGATCTCAGCCAATAACCGATGTAACTCTTGAGAAAGTTCACTCCTCTATCTGTTGTTGAGGCCAAGACGATTACCAAAGCCTGCTTTTTTTTGTGTTCATATAGTATTATTACAAGAAGATGAACCTAGAGAACGATTCTATCTAACTTCTTAGGTAAGAAAGAAGGTTGAATATATTATACATGTATGAATCTATTGGCTTCAAATAATTGCAGCACTCTTAGAAGACTATATTCAAATCCGAATTAAGTATTAAAGGGAAATATCCGGTGTACTCATAAGAACCCTGTTTTTTTTTTTTTTGTTTTTTTGGATCTATAAGTGACTTGTTTATTCAATTAATTGTGCGAAGTTATGATGATGTCGCTTAGTAATAATAGTAGTAAAATAAATTTTTTTTCTGACTTTCTAGATAACCATAATATTTTCAATTAAAGCTTATTTTTAAGTTAACTATTATCATAGAACCACAGGTAATTACAGATTAGTGTTTATTTTTTAGTTATTTATTACATCTAGAGTGGTAAATTGATTAAAATAATATACATACTGAGCTTTCAGATTAGTCAGAGGCAAACAGGGTTGGTCAAGTCCTGCCAGCATGCATTGTAATCATCATTCGTTCATACTTACTCGGTTGCATTCAGTGAGCTTGGTAAATACACTCTGTGGTCACCTCAATTCCATAAGGGGTATAACAGTTATTGAAAACCCACTGAGAACAGCATTTCTATCTAGATCACCCGCGTTTGTTTGAAGAATGGTGGGTGTCTTAGTTATGCCCAAGGGATCCTCTCAAAATTTTCAATGGTTGGTCCCCTTCATAAACTACCATACTGTAAAGTCTCACCTCATTCCCTACTTGCCCAAATTGGAAAAGCAAAAATTTGTGCGGTTTTTTAGGTTTGGAACTCCACTCATAACGACAGAGAAAATAATTAATAAAACTGGAGAAAGAAAAATTAATTATGTTAAGATTTTTTTTTATATGTTAGGATTAATAAATAAAAAATCAAATTACTAACTCTTATTTTATTGCATAATATGCACATTCTTTTAATGAAACGTCTTATTTACGAATATACGATTTATTACCATGTATTTCACATAATATTTTTATTATATATTTTAATAACAATAACAGAAATCAGTTTTTTGTAATGGATGTTCTGTGGTTCGTAACATACATAGTTAACTACATACTATACTATGCATTACTGTACTATACTATACCATATACCTAATGTAGATAATATGAACAAAGCTGAGAAAAAAGATATTGCTAAACTAAATGGTGGAAACGCTGATTCAGTTTTGTGCAAACAACAATCCTATGTACTATGTCCATGAGAGTTTTTTTTTAAAAAATAATTTATTGTTATTTACAAATGTATACTTATATATACATCAAGTAAATTTGCTGTAAGTGCTATAATGATACAAAAATTTGGTGAATCTACCCATTGATAGATAGAACTCCAAAAATATTGCTAGAGGAGAAGATCTCGAGGCCTTCTTCTTTTAATACGCCTAGGAGGATTATTAGGTAATGAAGGAGAAGCCAGGTTAGAAACGAATTGGTTTGGGTGGTTGGGAAGTTTATCATGGAAGGATTGGTATCTGTTTCTGACTAAATTGGCAACATATGGAACATTGAGGTCCTGATGGTTGACTTGATTTGTGAAAATAGGTAAGGATCATTAAAGATTTTGGACTGTCAGAATTGGATTCAGGAGGAATTTGATGGTTTAGTGTAGCCACAAAGCTCAACTCCGTTTGTCCAAATAGCCCTTATAATAGTCATGTAGATCAATCTTTTGTAATGGATTGGCAGTTTAGACCGTTTGTCTAGTAACCATTGTAATAATCGGAATCGACCATCAGTTTCCTGTATTTTCAGTCTTGTATGAGGATTCCATGTCAGTCGTCTGTCGAGATGTAGTTCTAAGTAACGGATCTGTTCATCTGTGGCACCAATCTTCAACAGTGGTAATGTGTCATGAGAGTTAAGTTGTATTTTCCAGGAATGGTAAAAAATCGGATACCGTGGAAGTTAGACCTGTCGATGGTTGTTGCAAAGGAAGACAAGAAAACTTTTCCGCTTAACACAAGTGAAGTGTGGAGATTTCTTATTGATTATGAAATTCTGTCTTGATTGGTTGGAGTTGAATCTCTCACACCCTAGGAAAACTCCAGGGTTCCCAAAATAACTGTGCACATGTGTTTCGGAAAAAATTTCCTGCTCTGATTTTTATTATAATGTTATATTGTAAAAGTCCTGTCGATACTAATAAATAAATAAATCACAATAAATGATCTTCCAAGATTGTTTTGGCTGGGATTTTTATGTAACACTTCTATAATATAAACGTTTAATATTCATTGAAGTAAATTTTTATTAAAAATATACTATAACCAAATGCATACATATGAAGGCTCAAAGACATAATTGATTCAGTAGGTTATATCGAATATTTCAAAAAAATGAATTAAAAAAAAATCGAGAGAAGGAAATAAGATATAGAAAAAAAATTCTTATCTGGTTATTTAATATTTTTATTTTGTTTCGAAATTCAATTTTTTTATAAATAAATATTGGGTAACTAACTAAAGGTCATCTGAACAAGGCAACGGGATATTCCTATGGCCTTAAGATATCATAAAAAAAGTTATTGATATCAAGAAAATAATTTTACTATCGTGTCATCCTATGAAAGAAACTAATACTTCCCCTTGCTATATATTCGATATAAATGTGAAAGTAATAAAATGGTTTTAAATATTTACAAGAGGTCGCACACATACGTTGGTACTGGTCCCATGGCAGTTATCCATTATGTAAAGATGTCTCATACATCTTAATTTATGCAATTGCTAAACGTAATCCACATTTTCATTACGAAAATTTCCCAATATAATCATAAATTATTTCCTCCTTACAACACATTACAAACCAATTCTTTTTTTGAGTCCTGTCCGATAAAGATTTTTCCTCTCTCTGTCTTCTCAACAATGTTGGCCGACTTTGAACTAAGCTGAATGGGAAGGCTATTTTACCGTTATCCGGTTCCGCCAAGCATGTGTTACGGATCCACCTGTGTCACCAAACACAGGAAAATCTTTTGTATCATTTTAGAAATTTTTCCTTGAACAGACAGAAACATAATCTACAAATTATCACTCGATGGTTTTCTAATTTTTATTTGATACCAGGCCGATCTGGTGGGCCTATATGGTTAATGTAGAACATACATTTTTTTTAACAACTGATGGGGGGAAGGAGGGGTATAGTCTCACACAAAACACCCCCAACTAACGTTAAATGTTAAAATGTTATAAATAAAAAAAAAAAAGATGATCAAATAAATAGATAAAAATAATAATTCTTAAAAAGAAAGAAAAGTCATTTGTAGACCTAACAAAACAAAAAACTGTCCTGTTATGGGAAATGGTTTATTATTTGAATTAATTATTTATTATATCAGTAAATAACACATAACAAAATATCTGATATATTTTGGAATTCAACGTATCGATATACCTAGAAGCTCAAAATTTGTGTTAATTTGTTTATGTTATACTATTTTTTTACATATTTTATTGGACTATACCTTATTTACTCAGCCGCCATTTTTAATTCCGACGACTTTAAGATAGCAGACGAATGCATTTTTCATTTGAGGCTAATGAACATTGAATATATAATGATTATATAATTTCAGAAATAAAAAACAAAACAAATAAAAGTAATTTTGTTTGTTTTACCGTGCGTGATCTTTTCCTTTCTCCTTGTGTGAATAACGAGCGCTTCGTAATACTGTTATATATCACAAGGGATCTCAAAATATTCCAGATAGAAGCTGAGCTTTCAGAGATGAACGAGGGTACCTTTCGAGATATCTTTTTATTTTGGTTCACCCTATTCTGTCATCAAATCTGAGAGTTAGGAGTGCTGAGGTGAGACAAAATAGGTTTGTAGTAACATTAAAACGTTTGAAAATGAAACAGTATATTAAAATTTTAGTAGTATTAAATTTATTATAATGATATTTATTATTATATATTTATCTTATAATATTGATTAGTTTAGTTAGCTTTCAAGCTATTTTAATTCAAATGTTCAAAAACAGTGATAAATTTATTTTTGGCGCTATTTTTTCCAATTGTTGCCACTCTATCTCTGAATAGCGTCAAGATACAATTTTAAATTATAGATCATGTGACTTCGATTTTTATGAAGTTTAGGAAATATTTTTTTCTAAATACAAAATACATCGACCGTTACCCCCACCACGTCTGTTTCATCTCGAGCGTTCCCTCGCGTCACGAAATCAATTCATTACTTCAAAAAGGAGAAATATTTTAGATGAAGTGCGCAATATCACTCCATTACTTTTATAAAATTCTCGAGGATAGAGCATACAATATTTAGCCACCCTACTTCAAGATGGAATTAATCCTTCTACATTTCAAAACAGTTGCTTCTTAATTATTTAGGGTAACGGTATATCACCTTACTATATATTTCGTACATAAGTAAATTAAAGTAAAAACACTGATTATTGTCATAATAACCATGGAAAAAAATAATTATAATTTTTTTGCATATCTTTTATTCATATATTGTTTATTACCACTATTAAAGAGAGAATGGTTAATTTTTTCAATTAACAAACAAAATGAAAGGAACTTCATTATGTCGATCGAAATTTTTTTTATTTTTCAATTACGATAAAAAAATCGTATTAAAATTCGTACGAGATTTGGATATTTGATCTCTGGGCACCTCAAAACGTGTAACCCGTTGAAAACTCGAATTCGAAATATTTTAGAATTGTTATACTTCCCTTAAAGATACATTTCATATAATGAGGTAAATAAATAAATAATAATAAGACAAGTGAGATAAATAATGAGGTAAGTGAAAGTAAAAAAAAAAAAAGGGAATAAAACCCAGGAAATTTATGAAGCTATTCAGGTCATGCACGAGCATATTCTTATCTGGCATTGTTACGTCTTCAAATTTAAAAATCAAAATGATTGAACTTTATATATGTTAATGATTTACTATTAAATATCAAATAATTCATCAGTTGAAAAATCATTCTATCTGAATGGAAAAAAAAATGGAGGATGTCATGAGCTTATATTTCAAACTGTTCCTGAAAGGCTAGGACTCGATTATTTCTTTTCCCGCCTTACGTCGACCGTGACCTTCGAGTTCCCGCCAAAACGTTGCGTGCCTATTCAATGAGTCGGGACTCCTGTCAGCTATGATATATCTTCAACTTCTAAAGGCATCTCAGAAAAGAAAACGTTTGAAGGAAGCGTATACATTGGTTCATTTTAAACCTACCCGAAAAATTGTTACCAAAAAAAATATTATCAAAAAACAAACCCTTATTAATTGGTTAACATTAATCTGTACTCAGCTCTATTTGGAAAGTTGTACGATTATATTAAATTAAAAAATAAAAATTTGTACAGCTACAATCCATGAAAGGTTAAGGGTGCAGTACTTTTTAAGGAAATACTGTTACTAGACCAACGGTTGTGCAAGGAAGTGATTTGTTCAGAATCACGCTCAACCGCCAGATTTTTACCGAGTTTAGGGTACCGAATTTATGAGGCTGGGTGGATCCCAGAACCCACAGGGTTGACTAATGGCTAAGGTGTATCAGAAAACAATTTTCTGCCCAGCCGGATTCGAATCCAGGTGCTTGGAGTTTGTAGAATCATGCCTTACCACGCGCTCTCTGCACGATTATGTTAAAATACCAAACTTTGATTATACCTTTTTTGGACCGGTAGTGACTTTTACAAATAGAAACGATAAATTATTCTTTCACATACGAGTATTATAATCATGAAAATCAAATTTAAATGTTTAATTATTAGTCAAATATTACACATTTTAAGAAATCCTATTGGCTTTATAATATCATATTATTTTTTCTTAATAATTTTCCAATTTCCTATATTATAAAATTTACAACAATATATACCAAGCTGTACAGTTAATAACTGCATTCAGAAATTAAGACCAGTCAAAAACTCCGTTTGTGAATTTCTCTAACATTATCCAAGAAACCGATCTGAAATAACCGTTTTCTTAAAAAAATATTTTATCTGGATCATTAATATTTATTATGTCTAAATTTTAGTAGTCTTATGTAGCAACCAGAATTGGAATAATTACGAAAATTTCAAAATAGTCTTTGAGAATTCAATTAAAATTATACGTTATTCTGAACACTTAAATGTTTGCTATTTGTTAATTTTATAAGACGCCACAATATCACAAAATACTCAGACATTAATTATTAATTATTATAAGACATTAATTGTTAATTGTTATCCATGAAACTACCTGAAACTAAATACTATTAACTATTAGCTATTGACTCAAATATTCCGTAACACTTTATTTGAAGCAGATTAAATTTTTTTAGATATGAGCCATAACAGAGCTCTTTACCTTGAGTAATTCCTGAGATATGATTTTGCATAAACCAAAGTTTTTTTCAAAACATCAAAAAATCAATATTTTGTGAATTTTTTGAGCAAGTATCATGAAAACTAATACACCCACGAAAATACTAATCATGCACTACTTTATAGTGCATTGAACTAACTTTAATTTGAGTCGTAATAGACATCTGTATGCATAATAGTTCTCAGTAACTATTTTTATAGATTTTTATAACCCAAAAGTTTTTTCCGAATAACTGGAAATCAATATCTTATGAATTTATTTTATTAAAAAGTCTTTCAGTGTACCTTGATCCTTTCAATTTTTCTTTATATGGCAAAATGGCCATTCTAGTTGGAATAATCGTATGATTAAAATTTTTAATTCCCTCACTTTCTAGGATTGTGAGGGAATTTCAACATATGTGAGAGAAAGTGACTAGACCTGATTTTCTAATTATTTTCAGTATATATATTGATCTAGTCTTTCATGCTAAAAATGCCGCTATATATCTCTTTTGTACAAATTTTCAGAAATTTCTCAAAACATAGTACAAGAGTAAGTGTATACAACAACAGAGAAGTTAAATATTACTTTTTTGAATCAGTGCTATATTACTTCTTTAATTACCTCATCCACAGCTACATTAATGTAATATAAATAAATAAATAATTCTCTCACAGGCAATGTAATTCCCTTAACAACCATGACGTGATTTCCTCACATGTAATTCACTCACATCATCAATGTCTTAGTTATTTTTAATGAAATAAATAATGAACATGCTGAGAGACAACACATAAAGATTATTGTACTTTTTAAAGGAAAGCTTTTCTTAATATTTAATTGTGACAATAAAATAACAAAATTAAATCTTTGATTTTAAGTTGTGTTTTTTTTTATAACGCACTACATATAAAATATATACACTATCATAAAATAGTTGAAATCAATTGTTGTTATTGAAGGTACGTTTAGTCTAGATTTTCCAAAAATTTTTCTTAATATTAAAACAATAATGCTCTCGTTTAACAACACAAGTAATTATCCAACAAATACCTTACATCGTATTTGTATAATGTACTTTTTTAAGCATCATTTTCTTCGTCCTTATTTTTTTTTTTATATTTTTAATATTTTCAGTCTCGTTTTGTTTTAATTAATTGTTTGTAACTTCCGCTTCTAATAATAACTTCTTTGTTGTGATGGGTCGAGTGATGCTGTAGAAGCAACCACTTCCGTTGGAAAGTGGTAAAAATACACCTAACAAATGTATTGTATAAAATATGATATATTTTATAAACGTTAAAGATGCACTTAAAATTAAAATAACCATTATAATTGAATGCAATGATTTTCTTCTTTAAATATTAATTTAACTAGTTGATGATTTTTTTTATACAAAATATTTCTATGATGAGTTGTAGATAGTTGAACGTAGATTAACAAGTGAAGATGGTCGGGGTAGGGGGGGGGGAAGTGGGGTCAGCAAAAAAACAAAAAAATATTTATAGGTGCCGGCGTTTCGACCTGAGATTTCAGCAGAGATACTGGCTAAACATGAGTTATTTGTGTTTTTTTTTCTGGACGCACCCCCCGACCATTTTCTCCACTTAAAATATTTCTATGTTTTTGTCACATTTTTATGTAAACATATTTTTTTTTAACACATAAAAATCAAATCACTACCTATCACCAATGTTTAAGATTTCTGCGGCTGGCGGGCCCATGTGGCCTGCCGGCCGGTCTTTTGTGGTTCCCCTGGTGTTATTTTGTTTTAAACTATTTTGAATTTCGCGCCCATTATAAAAATAGAAATCGTGCTGAGTAACTAGGCCCCATATAACACTACCTTACCGCGGTGTCCAGTGCTATTGTCGATACGGTAATTAGCCGTAACCATTTTACCGTAACATACAGCAATTCATTTATTTTTTAATTTACATCCGAGGCTTAATTGTATCACAGCAACCATATTTTAGTTTTTCAGAAATACGACAGATGAACTGTTTGGATCACCAATGTGTTGTTTTGGACGTTTTTAGTTCCGTATTTATCTAGCGAGACCGATTTTCTACTACTGCTTAAGTATCGGAAAAGAATATTAGGTAGTAAATTTGTATGTAAAATTTTTAACAATTAATAAGTTATATTTAAATTTATGTATTTTAAAATTATTTTACCAGGTCAGTAATGCAGTTGATACTGAACCAACTCAATAAATAGACCTGATCCAAACGTTTTTCATTATAGTAAATAGTTCATCAATTTTGGATTTAGTTTGTTATACACACTTAAATAATTTGAATTAAACAACTGCTAGTGACCACGGACATTCTAACCTGATTGAAAAGTCAGGAAATGACAAAAAAAAAGTTAAAATATATGCTATGAATCCGTTCATACTTGTTTCATTCAATTTATAATAATCGTGAAATTCTAATAAATCATTACTTATTTTGTATTTATTTATTTAATTTTTTTTTTGCTGCCCGTGACACCATGACGAACACGTGTTTCTAGGCCCTAAGAAAAAAAGGTTGAGTGCCACTAGAAAAACTTATTATCACCATTTTTCTTATTTTTTTAAAAAAAGCACTGTAACTCAGAAATAATTCTAAATGTTACCTTTAGCCACGAATAAGATAAATTATAAGACGGGATTATTGGTTCACGCTCCAAAACTTAAAATCTTACAGTGAGGTGTAGATAGTTGCCGTAGATTAATGATTGGAGAAGTTTGTGGAGGGGTGCGATCAGCAAAGAACAACATAAATAAACAAAACCATATTTATTTATTTAATGCCGACGTTTCGACCTGAGTTTCAGCTTTTCATAAGGGCTATAGAGCAAAAGAGATAACAACAACATTTAGAGAAACATAAAATTGAAAAGGAATAGTGTACAAACAAATTTAGAATTATACAAAATATTGAATTGAATCATAAATGATAAAAGATTGATAACTGATAATTGAATAGTAAAAAAAATAAATTGATTGATAATCATGGAATTAAATGGTAGTAGATTGAGAACAGTGAAATATGAAATATAATATCATGTAGGTAAGAAGATATGCATGATATAAGATATTCAAGTAGGGTCTAAAAACTGAAAAAATATTGAATCGACAAATTGAACAATATGACAGACAATGAAAAATAGTGAGTGGCTTATATCTGAATTAAAGT
>NW_027115270.1:1399904-1416351 GCF_000696795.3 Halyomorpha halys | reverse complement strand
TCTTTATATACATGCGATCAGCTGATCTCCTCAGTCAGCTGACATCGAAGTAACAGCTGACTGAGGCTGTAACTTTATATATATATATATATATATACAATAGGGAAAAGGTTGAATATGGAAAATGGGAAAAGAATAATTTAAGAAATATGAGAACGAGAAAGGAGACCCACGTTATGGTGTAGAAGGTAGGCCTAAAACTGATTGATTTTTTGATTTTTAGAAAGGCTCGCCAGAGTGGGCTATGGACAGACAAAGGATTCGCTAGAAACGTAACTGTCAAGAAAGACCGTTATGACACAACAGTTGATATGAAATACCAATGATAAAACTAGAAGTCAAGTTACAGATTTAAAAAAACATAAAACCAGTGATATCTAAAATTATGGAACCCAAAGGTCAAAAAATTATGAATAAAAATTAATAAGAATAAAAATTTTTTTTTTAAGTATATTAATTTTTTAACGACCTTGACCAGGCAAATAAGGTAGACAGGGAAAAGAAGGAAATCTAGGATAAATGTATC
This sequence comes from Halyomorpha halys, assembly GCF_000696795.3. Classification (NCBI taxonomy): domain Eukaryota; kingdom Metazoa; phylum Arthropoda; class Insecta; order Hemiptera; family Pentatomidae; genus Halyomorpha; species Halyomorpha halys. The sequence continues at coordinate 1,415,825 of NW_027115270.1, read as the reverse complement.
CCTTTCCTCAAGGAGTAGTTCCGTGAGGGCTTCGGAGACCGAGACTTCAACGTGAGAGGCCTCTGGTTCGGAGCCCGTGGAACGATTCCCAGCACAACTAGCAGCTTCATGGAGGAGCTCAGGGTCGATGTCGAGGACGTGGCTAGGATGATAGAGAATATAATACTTGACTCCCTGGGAATCATACACCACCACATGCATGGAAATTAATGAGTGGGGGAGTTTATCCAGAAGTGGGATGGCATGCATGCATCGCATATCTTATTTGTTGTTTTAGTTATTATTTTTTATTGTTTTAAATATTTTAATATTTGTTATATAGGGGAATTTGTTGATCAAATGAAATAGGGGTTGTGAAATAGAAGGGAAAGAAAAAAAAGGAATAAATCGAAAAACGTGTGAAATTAAAACCAGTTTGTAGACTGGTATTAATTGTAAAAGAAAAGTAAAAGAAAACTGTGGAAGAAAAAAAAAATTAATATATCTATTATATTATATCATGTAAAAATATGTAATTTATATTTGTCCGGTCACGGATTGATCAGTATTCTGTGTAATGTAGCAACCCGATGTATTTGGGCAGCATGAATGAATAAAGCATTTCTTTCTCTTCTCTTACATTTCTTATTACACAGAACTCTGATTTTATTGATATCATATTTTTACCATATTTTGTTTCGCACCCTTCATTAAAATAGAATTAGTACTTCACACATATATAATAAATAAAATGTATTATATATACTTTTACTGAATCTTCTCCCTTTGATTGCCTTGTGGCATTATAAGGTGTTGATATCAGTCCAGCTAAGGTGGTATAGTCTAGCCATATCTACACCATGGAATTAATGCCGTAATAAATTACATATTTATAATATGGCTTTATAACAACATTAATTTATTTTTTTGTAAATAAAATGTCTGAGAAACACGAAATTGTTCCATATTTCCAACAAGCCGGAACATAGCCTCGGCAGAGCACTCTCTTCTTTTTTCCCAATCCCTGACCTTGTAACCTTTTTTCGAACCTGTTGGGGCCCTTCTTTTTTCCTTCCATTTCGCCTTCTTTGTTTGTGCCGGCATGTCGTTAGGACTGCTTCTCTTTAGTGTACTAGCTTGTTGGTAACAGCGGTTCTTATCTTAACAGGGACCAGGCGTGTACAAAGGTGCTGTGTTTTGTTTAATACGTTTATAATAAACTTCATTGGTACGGGACATGTATTCTACTAGTTCACGTACATCCTAAAAGAATCTTCGGCTCCTCAAGTAATTAGAAACACTTACGAAGTAATCACAGTGCATGTTTCAATATTCTTTATTGATTCATTTTAAATTTCTAACGTTTCGGCCAACCTGGGCATTATGGAGTGCAATCTATTAATAATTTAAAACAAATATAATATTAAATTATGATAACTTAATTTTAATTTAAAATGTGACTTGTGATTTTTTTTATTTTATTATTATTATAATTTTTTTTCATGTAAATATTTTTATTTTTATCTTTCTGTTTATATATATTTAGAGACAGACTTGATTATTTTTATATATTTTTTTTATTTTAGTATGAATGTTATCACTATTTCCTATTGCCCAACAATGGCAGATTGTAATATTTATCAATAAATAGAGTATTGAATGATATTCAAAAAAATAAATAAAATAATTTCATAGCCTCACATTAATCGCTAAAATCCCTGCTAATTGTTCTTCCCATGTCTAATATAATACCGCCTGCTAACCTATGAATCACAAACAAATGAGGGAAATCATATCTATAATCAATTAACTTGCATCATTTTATGTTTAATTACTTATATTCGTCAACAGTTTCATTTAATATTACTTCTTTTATTGGAATTTTTTTTTTTTACTCCTATTAATTAATTTACAAACATATATTATTTAACCGAACTCACGAGGTTAGGTATAATATCATTATGTTTCAAACTATTTCAGACTTTTTTCATAATTATTTTATTATTAAAAATCATATTCAACTTCATAAATTTTAACTATATTAATCACACATTAATTTTATTTAAAATTTTTGCATAATGCTGGTTTAAATTTCTAGTCTCTTATGGTTTGAAGACATATCTTAGATGCAAAGTTCTCTAGCCATCACTGTAACAGTAAATGAACCACATGTCTTCCCCATGTGCTTTAGTATGGTTCTAATCATAATTGGAAAGGAGCTCATATTATCCAACTTTTTCAGCATGATCTTATAAAATATTAATTCATATATATGTATATATATATATATTTTTTTATTGGTTCTATGATTCACTTGCATGAATAATTTAAAAGATTTTACTGTCAACATTTTCTTGGTTTGCTAGAAAATGTTTAACAGTATAAGTTTTGGATCCCTGTATGTAATAAAACTGACAATAAACCTGAAAAATTGTATTAGAGTTCGTTTGAAGTTAAACTAAAACTTTAAAGTTATTTAATTCCATGAGTTATAGCTCATTTATTGGCAGTTTTTGTCAAGTCTGCCTCTAATGCAGATAAGCCCACTGCAAAGGAAAAAATCATGTTCCCACCAGAAGGTTAAGTTCACCCTGAATCTATAATTTCGAAAACTAAAGATCGATTATGTTGTAATATTTCGATAGACGTGAGTAAATACGTATTTTCTTTCTATTTGAAGTGCATATTAATTTTTTTTTTCTCTGAAAAATTAAACGAAATGAAAAAAAAAAAATAAAGTTTCCTTTAAAAAGGTTATTAGTATTTCTTCCAACTTTACAATAATAGTAATCTAGGAAAATAAATTCTTACCATTCAACAAATTAACATATTTTCAAAAAATAGTTAGCAATACTTTATTTCCCTACGTTTCGCACTACAAAAAAGATACAAAACAACTAAAACTCAACTTTCGTTGAGTAATATCTGTTTTAGCCCTGATGAAGCCTTGCAAATTGGGACGAAACGTCAGAAAATAAATTGTAAAATAACTACTCACAAGCATGATCTACCGCAACTCCGGCCATCACCTTCATACTACGGTCAATTATTTTTATATATAACATATTTTCAGTTTTGGCGCGTAAGAGACTTTTTAAATGATTAGGGACTAATTCATTGCCAAAAATAGTCAAAGTAGGTTATAATGAAACCTTTTATGGTAATAAATCGTTTTTGTAGTAATAACCGGTTTAGAGAGAGTCCTTTATAATTTTACTTCTAGTTTTAAACAAAATAACATGAACTATATCATAAAGAATACACACAGAGGAAAAGGTGTAAGAAAAATTTGAAAATTCTTTACTTTAAAATTGTTACATAACCACCCAAACCCACTAGTTTCTAACCTTGCTTCCTCTTTCATTCCTGGCAATCCTCCGAGGCGCCTGAAAAGAAGATGGACTCGTGACCTTATATTGTAAAATGTTTTTAGAGCTCTACTACTGGATAGTTTCTCTACATGCTGTATCATGATCTTACTTCAAATTTGCTTGTTGTATTTTATATACAGTTGTAAATGTAAATAATAAAATTTAAAAAAAAAATTGTTACATTGGGAACGATAATTATCTCACACATGTTTTCGAGCAGAATTTATTGTTGTTTTTCGTTATTCAAATAATTTATTTAAAAAATAAGAACAGATGCTTACATTTATGAATATTTGATGTTACATCAATATTTATGTTCTATCCTAATACCCTGTTCCAATGATATGCTGAGGAACTCTTATCTTTTCCCACATCTCTCGTGCCCATATAACGCTATGAGGAGAATTGGGTCATCGGCCACTTAAGAGAAGATGTTCGATCGGTTTATCATTAACGTGAAGGGAAGGGGTGACATCAAGTGAGTCTATTTCCTCTAGATAACGCACTCTACCTTATCAATCAACCACTGCAGAAGTTTGGGAACTGTAAAATCGAAATTGGTATTTTTATCGTAAAGAATCTTTGTATTTTCACATTTACAAGTTTAACACACACAAAGAAAATAATAAACAAAAAGCTTTTACTTGATGCAAAAATATTTTTTTGTTTCCTTTTTAAAAGATTTTATATTTATTTAAAATGTTTTTTCTGATGATTTTTTTTTTAAATTTATTTAATACTTTACTCTCTAGTTTTCAAGACGCACGGAGGCTTTTTTCGAAACTACGGATGTTATGCATCTTTAACAACTAAATTGATATTTGATGAACTTTAAAGTCTTTAATGTCAATTTCGTTCATTACTCATGGAAAACCTATGTGCCTGTTAGGTGTTAGTCACCTGACTCAAAGGGAACACCCAAAGTTGGATTAACCACAAGTCCGTAGTCGCAGTTGCATGATTTTGCATATATAGACAGCCAAAATTTATTAAAATTTCAATAGTAATATGCTTTATTATGTTTTATGGCTCTAGACCACCATCTAGAATACAGTGGATTGAAGTTTCATTCGTATAAATTAGGTGGTGTTAGCTTTCATTATTTTTAATTCTAGAAATTGTTTCGTTTTGGACAAAAATTATGATTTTATTTATTTATATTTTTTTTTTTTACAAATATTAAGTTGTTAGCAAAAACCTTTTGGTACGCGATAAACAAAACAAACATTTTGCTAGGCCTACTGAGGATTGAACAACACTTAGTTACTAATAAATTGTTCCATGAAATTTCTTCGACAAACTATCAGCAACAACTGCTAAAAAGAAACTGGATGAGAGAGCTTTCGTGATCTAACCGCAATTGTCTCCAAGGTGGCGTTTGTTTTGATATGTTCCATTCCTTACTATTTTCAGTTATTTTTTTTTTTAATTTTATTTATTATTTTATGACAGCTGCGCATATATTTTAGAACTATAGGAAGAAAATTATATATTTCATTTTAATTTATATGAAATTACAAATGCAACTATTTTAAGAGAAACTTCACTCTTTTGTTCTCGAATATGAATATCTTTGAGATCACTGGAATCAGGATTATGAGTCTACGAAAGACACTTGTGTTATAAAGCAACAACTTGGAAGTTAGAAATTATTTGAATTTGTATATATTTCTGTGTTCTTATGTGGGGAATAACCACCATCTATACGTAATAGTTACGTTATGGCTATCCAACAAAGATTGATCATTTTCTGATTCCATAATTTCTCTTTTTGAAAATGATTCGTAGAGTTAGACAGAAAAAAAAGAACGCTCACTCACTGAACTGAATCCTTCGTGACCACTCGGATTCGACTAAGTGAACAAACAAGAGAAGGGAAGTGGTTCGGAGTGGAATAAAAAAAAATATCGGGTTTAAAGAATCAAGTAATATTTTTTAGGTGGAACTTTATATTTCAAAGTAAAGATTAGTTATTCCTTCTTACCATATATTTAATATCTACCCTAGGGGGAAGGGGCCTCCCCCTCTCCCTGCATTTCAGGTCTTCATCAGAGAACAAAGGGGTTCTAGCTAAAACCGGAGTTTTACAAGCTTTTTTTACAGGTCGAAACGTCGGTATGAATAAATAACTTTTTGTTTATTTATGTTCTTTTTACTGACCGCCCCCCCCCCCTCGACCATCTTCCCCAATTATTTAATAAACAATCCACAAAACAAGCAGGACTTGACACTTGGAAGTATTTTACTTGTCTCTATTAACAATAATAACTATAATGTACAATATAAATTTAGGAACCTTGCTCAGGGCAACTCATCGTGTACCATTTTGTGTGACTTATTCCATACTCTTAAAAGAGCTTATATAAAACTACAGCATCGCCTAATCAGTGAGCGATCAATTTTTTTCGAAGTATAGATCGCTTTATAACCGTCTGTTGTTCCATAGCATTTCATCAGTTACAATTATATGGCGTTCCAATTTTCTGAAAAGCGATCGTATCGATCCGGTTATAAAAGGTCAACATGCTAAGTGATTCGTATCCGAGCGATGTAAGTAGGGGTTCAATATTATCTTGCACAATTCAATATGAGGTACTCGATGGAGGTAAGATAAACAGTATTTACGAAATGTATTAATCATTTTAAGTTTTAGTAATGATTAGTTTTAAAATCGATCTTTTTTTATACTACTAATTCTAACATGATAACCAACTGGGAGTTCTTACCGGAAACACTAATATTTTTCTCTACTTACATCCCTCCACTGAATCCCATCTAATTGCAAATTATCTAGGCCAGACCCAACACAATCCTTCCGTTTAGGTTAATTACGTCAAAACCTTGCTTATTTACTTAGCAGAAGAGGAAACTGTGCCTACAGTTCATTGTTAAATTGTATAATGTTTTCTTTACAGCAGTGTCATAATCAGTTGTATAAATAAATAAATAAATTTTATATAATTTATTAAAATTCTTGAGACTGCTATTAATCTATTAAATAAATCAAATAGTATCCTTGTTAAGTCTCAACACTCTTTATTAATAGTCCAACGTTTCGGCCAATTCGGTCATCCTCAAAGACAATCTTAAATATAAATTCACAAATTCATAATTTTTTTTAAACTTTAATTTTAGATTAAAACTACACTATCCACTATTAGAAAAACAAACTATTTATAGATAATCTAAAATTAAAGTTTTAAAAATTAATGAAGTTTAAAAAAAAATAGGGTGATTTTGACTTGTAATTGATGACCTAGGCAATATAGCCTTTAAAATATTTTTTAAATTTTTATGTGAGGTGTGAATTTATATTTAAGACTGTATTTGAGGATGGCCGAAACGTTGGACTATTGATATAATAAAGAGTGTTGAGACCTAACAAGGATACTATTTGATTTATTTAATAAATAAACACCAGTCTCAAGAATTTTAATAAATTATATAAAATTTATTTATTTATACTATTAATTATGACACTGCTGTAAAGAAAACATTATACAATTTAACAATGAACTGTAGGCACAGTTTCCTCTTCTTAAATTTTCTGTAAACAGTAGCTTCTGTCTTCTGAGGGTCGTCGCGGCTCTGGTCCTCGGGTTTTTGTTTCTAAGTTACAGAATGCAGCCACAGAGTTGTGTAAGGTTAATTTAATTATATGATGGAGAAGATACAAGATATATGTACGTACAACGGAGACATACACAATTTGTTTTCTACGATTTCCTTCAACTACTAATCTTCAACTGATGCCTTTGAGTAACATGATATCATTTACAAATTAGGAAGGTGAGAGATGCGGATGAGAACTGATTCTAGGAATTGGTTAAAGTTAAATTATAACTTTGGAATACAAACTAGCTGAATGTTGGAAATCAACATATTTGACATGTAGTGCCATAAAAGAGAGGTACGAGTATGTTATAAAACCCTAGAAAGGGTTGTTATAAAAAAGAGAAACTTAAGTCATGTACTATCCCAGTCGAAGTTACCTTTTCATTGCTGCTTATTTGTGATATAAGCATTTAAACAGTTTGTTATTAAATAAAGGCATTATAGAAACAAAAGTGTTATATGATAACTCGAGTTGTAGTTGGCTGCTATCTGCCCGCCATAAATCAACTCCGCGAACCATGGGAACTTTTCTTGAGTTAAACCGAGGAAACTTTCCAGTAATAACGTAAGATCCTGGAAGAGTTTTCGATTCCTTTGAGGTTTGGTTAACCTCTCGAATGCAGTGCAGTGCAATGAAAATTAGTGCATTTGGTAATCTAAACCATATAGATTGTCTCTAAAACCCCATAATAATTATGAAACCTAATTGTGGGGTAGGACTGCTTTCATCGGCAGTCGAGATTGAGAACGATGTAGAAGTATTTTGTCAAGGTAGTCCCTTTTTGAAATTGTTTCCAATCATCATCGGCTCTATTGAATAATTTCCATCGAAAGTCAGTACATCCACTTTGGGGAGTTATTATTTACAAATTATTATGGTAATATATAATGTAGATAAGTTAAATTTTGATTTGTAACACCTTTTTTACCGGTCGAAATTTAAATTTTAAGTATTCTGAATAAGTTTTGGGTTGAAATTTTAATTTGTCAAAAAACACTTATGATAAAAAAACTCCTGAATTGTACCAACCTGGATTATCTTCTTCCACTTGTTTGGGTTTCCACCAATCCTCCCGTAAAGTTATATTGTTTACTTGTTGGTTAATGATGATCATTTTTTAGCGTTCCAACATTAGTTATTTCGCTATGCTATTACTTTAATTATATTTGCCGAGTTGAGATTACGAGATTCGGAGTTGTAAAACCGTCTATTTTTTTAGATCGGTCCATTCTTCCAAGAGTCACATTTTATACGCAATATTTTATTTTCCAAAATTTGGAGGACTTTCTATTAGGAATCCAAAAGTACAGAAACTCTTTGCCGGCACTCTAGTCCATTTAATGATTTAATGTATTATTGCAGGATAGATAATTAATGAGTGTTTATTAAAAAAGTAAATATTAAGTGATTTTATTTTTCCTGCTTTCCAAATCTGTCTTTACTTTAAATTATATAAACTACAACTGACGTTTCAGAGTCTTCCCCCGTCTTCAAGGTTCTACAAATTTGAAAAACAATACAACAACAATATAATAATAAAAACCTATTTAACAAATATTAGTTAAAAATTTATATAAATTACCCTATTATAGCAATAATATCCTGTCTCTTTCTAGCTCCCTATGTCTAAAATTTTAAGTTACTTCGTCAATTTTTTAAACCATAAAATATTTCGGAAGACCACCAGCTATCTGCTTGGTATCTTTATCACACTGAAACGGAATTGACCTTCGTCTCTAATCCTTGCATTTTGCTGAGCATTCCACATATTTATCAGTTATCGTTTTTGTTTATCAATTTTTTTTTCATACACACCACACCGTTATCTTTTTATTATAAGTTTAAGTTATTAATGATGTTTGCATAATGGCTCTTCAATTTTACCGCACAGGTCTTCAAATTTACGACCCTACTAATATTTTTTTTTATATAAAGAGCTTCTCTTATCCTATTACTTTTTGTATTTCTTTCTATATCTAAACGTTTCGAGCTTTCAAAATTGAATATATATTTACTTATTATGCTTTGATGGGCCAACGGGGTTTACTATTGTTGTTTTTGTTATTCTTACAATTACTTTTATGATGTTTCATCTTGATATCCAGTTTTTTTGGTTTCTCCAATCTATACCTGGAGTCATTAAAACCTATTTTGTATCCTCAATGGTCCTTACTTTGTCACAAATAAAATCATACATAAAGACCTTAATGTTCCATATATAACCGATCTAGCTCGAACCAGATATCACTCCTTCCATTAAAATCTCCCTAACCACCCAAATCCACTAGTTTTTAACCTTGCTTTAACCTCTTCCATTCCTTACAATCCTCCGAGGCGCCTGAAAAGAAGATGGCCACGAGACCTGCTAATCTAAAATGTCATTAGAGCTCTACCAATGGGTAGGTAGATACTCTTCATACCTGTAACACTCCATTTTAACTAAAGTCAAATTGTAATTGTTGTAAATTTCAATAAAGATATTAAAAATAAAAAACTTCCTATCAAAACTACTTTATTACCAAAACAAATAATTAATGTGGTTTGGAAAAATATATCATCCATTTGAAAAAACCATAATACTGTAATGAAGTTTAATTTATTTAATAAATATATCAAGATATAATTCACTGACAAATACGTTTCCCAGGAATAAATACATTGTAGCGAACCCCCTTCTTCATACTTTTTTTTAAAGTTTACAAATCGTATTTTTTATATATTTTAGCGAAAAAGTACTTCTTGGGTTAGTCATGAAGGAATGCACAACAATGCCTACTACGCATTGTTGTGCATTCCTTCATTATTGTTGCTAAAGCCATTGTATGGATAATATGATTTGCTCTTATAGCACAGTGATCCGGTAATATTGAAAATTGAAACTTTTAATGGACGTAATTTATTTATTTTTTTTATAGACTTAAGAATAGTAGATAAGATCCCATACAATAGAAGTGGTCATCGAATCACTATGGCATTTCGCAACTTGACCAGTGCCTGTTGCTTAGCCGGAGGGAAAAGAAAGTGCAACCATCCCTTGAACTATTGCGTAATGGATCGTGCCAGCTCATGAACCAGACTGGTCCTGTAGTAGAGAAACCAATGAGGAAGCCATCCAACTGTCTTTCTTCATGGCTGCAACTGCACTCCTGTTCTCTGCTCTGGATCTTTCATGTGCGTTTATGAGCCGTATGATGTTCAGCGTCTGCAAGATTAGGATCGAGTAATTTGGGATGTGTGTGCTGTGAAATCCAGGCCAGTAATTCACTCGACCATTTGGAAGGTCTCTCTCACTTTCTTTTAAATTGCTCCTTGAGGACCTACGAGAACTGAATATTTTAAAAATAAAAATAAAGAAATGTTGAATTGTAATAGAAAAAAAAAAATCCCAAAGTTTTTTTCAAGATTATTTTTGCGGCTTTTATCATGCCTCTTTACTTTCTAAATTAATTTTATTTACTCTCTTCGGTCTGAGAATACTAGTACTAATATATTTTGAAATTTTCTGCCGATTTAGTAATAAAATATCTCATTTATTTGTAACTAATGATCGTCAACTAATTGCTGATTCAGCCACCACCAGAGAAAAATATAGTTCCCAGGAATAGTATACTTTAGATTCAGACCAAAGTTACCACGTCTGCCATCAAAATCAATAAAAATATAAATAAATAATAAGAGAAGAGATAATTCAATACTTAACTTACAGCGCTAAATTTTTATTTATTTTAATGGAAATTATTATTTTTGGAAATATATACAATTAATGAAAGGAAGATGTCTGGGTGGTGGTTATAATAGGCTACTAAAAATAGCGGAAAAACTATTTATAATTTATTATTATTTATATTACTATTCTAACTAAATAGCTATTATTTGATTAATAGCTGCACGTATTTTTCTACTAATTTGAGTGACCGTTTTTGTGCTATCCAAGACTGCTTTGGAAGTAAGACAATATAACCGTTTTGGTTTAGTGGCGCCAAACTTCATTGATCATCAACGCCATTTATATCTTATTTAGTTTTGCTTATATTTTTTTTATTTATATATTATTTGATTGCTTATTTATTATTTTTATTTTCCCGTTCAATGTTATATTTTTGTCAGTAAATATTTTGACTTAAAAAACTGAAACACTTATTTTGTTGTTTTCTCATCTTCTCCGAGGGTTTTTGAAATATTTGGGTTTTAATCCTAAGAGGTGTGGTGTGAAATATGGGCATTGTCAAAGCATGGAAAATATGGCTAATTGTCAAATTTCTGCTGCAATACTGGTAGTTCGGAGGCGTTTCTTTTGAAATGAGATAGGAGTGGGTGAGCCTCGTGTGACTATTCTTAGCCTGGCCAGTACGACTTCCTTACGGCATTTGCGGCTGGAGGTGCCCCAGTGTTTGACGTTTTTAAAAATAATTTTCAGTTTACTCCTTGGGCTTCGTTCCATAAACATTGCCATTTATCTTTGATTTTTTTTCAAGAGGTTTTCTCATTTCGGATGGAGTTAAAATTGCTTTACCCCGTCCCGGAAGCGCGAGTGTTTCTCTTGCAGCGTAATCGGCCAGTTCATTTCCTGCGATTCCTACACGAATTGTAACCGATATAAATCTAACTGACATGCCCATATTGTGTAGAGTGTTTAAGTTAAAATGAATGCGGGAAATTTTCGGATGCTCTGGATATATACAATCTAAACCTTTTAATGAGCTTAATCAGTCTGGTTATTGGTTATAACTAAAAACTAATCGTTTTGGTTGATTTTTGGGGACCAGTGATGCGGCGAGAAGGATGCGCTGGGATCTTTTGAGCTCTGCTCTACCCCTCACACGTGGGGGATAGTGTGAGTGGGCTCAGGGGTCCTCAGGTCGATTGTGTAAATATTGTATATATTATTTTATCATTATGTTATTTTATTTATTTATTTTTCATACAAATAGTTTGATTATGTTCATTTTGTTTATTCTTTTGTTTGTATATATTTTAAGAGAGTTTCTTTAAAATTTATTTATTATTTTTATTTTTTATTCATTTATTTATTTTATTTTATTTTAGTATGTATGAGGTCATTCATCACTATTACCTATTGCCCGCAACTGTGTGGCAGATTCTAATATCTATCAATAAATAAAATGTATTATCAATTAAAAAAAATTTTTTTTGGGGGTAATGACATGAGATGTACTATATCAGGTCTAGGTTTATGTGATCTTGATTTTTTTTCTAATCTGATGATGTATTGTCATTCTAACCGTACTTACTGTTTCCCTCATTATGAATTGTTCTCATTTAAAAATATTAAAATATAATTACTTTAATTAATTTAATCGATTAATTAATGAATTCATAGAATTAAAATAGAAAGTAGTTCAATGTAATATTGACACTTATTTTACACTTAGTTTAGAAATTATTACCAATAAATATTTGATATATAAATATTTCGGTTTAACTATTTACTTATTTTGAGAGACTTTAGGTTATATGTTGGAGAGAATTTAAGTATTTATAAATTCGCTTTAAGTGATTATTAGATATTATTTATTGTTATTATTACCTTTTTTTTTTTTTGTTAGTAGCTGGTTTATCCTTTCTATTGTCACATTTTCATCATTATCTTCAGACTTGCTAATTAACAGTTCCAGAACTATGATCTACAGCTTATAATCTTCATTCATATTTAAACTTGATATAATGTAATAATTAATAATTTATCGGTTGCTTTATGTAAGTCATACAAGAGGGATAGTATACAGTGTACAGTATGTTACATTAGTCGGGGCCACTGTGCCGGATGCGCTGTAGACTAATTATTGAATTCTTATTTTTAAACCAGGCAAGTAGATCAGGCTCATTAAATAAGCTTCCTGCTGTTAAAGAATCATTTTTCGAAAGTTACTCTATAGTGGATAGTGCTCTGACATATCTATATCATTCAAATTTTTTAAAAGCTAATGAAGAAGTTTTCTTTTCCCTGATATTCATTCCTTACGTTAGCTCAAGAAATTAAATAACGTTTTGTAGTATCATTCTCGAAAGAAAATTGATTTTTGCGCAGTAACGAAGGTCATCGGAGGAGAGTGGGAAATGGTCATGGGATTTTCGAAGATGACGGATACATTGAATATTTTAGCACCTCCAAATTGTAATTAACAAATATTTTAACATTGTAAAAATTTTGTTTTTGTCAGGTACCGTGTTTTTCGATGGAAGGTAATATTTATTCTATATAGTTCTTAGTTGCCCTGACGAAGAAATAAACAGTCGACCTAAACATAAAACATTCATAAATTAGTTTTTCGGTAATTTTTGTGCTAAAATTAATCACTCTCAGCTTATTATGCTTGAGTTTTACTTTGTAAACTATATAGTCTTTAACGAAAATATTGGTGTTTAAAAAAAGTTTTTCAGAAATGTTCTGGTTCTGATTAATAGTCAAGGTTAACGTTCTTATCCTTTTAAGTATTGCAACAGTCTTAAAGTAGAATAAATAAGTCCATAAAGATGACAAAGGATAAGTGGATTCCAATAGAGATAAACAGACCCCGATGGGATATTAAAAGGATTAGAAAGGATAGGAGCCTAGGCAATATTGATTCATAAGCCAATATATATTTCATAGTGCCACGAGGAAGGAAGATAAAAGCTACAGTTGTTCCAGCTAAGGAAGAACGATAATTTTCAAATGTATTTATTGTTAATAATCTAGTAAACTTTATTATTTATATAAAATAATTCTTTTTCACCTATTTAGGAACTTTGTAGGTTTTGGATGAAATTTGTTCGAGGTTAATAAATAATTTAAAAATTATGTTTTTAATAAACATTGAAAATTATTTTTTATAAACAATTTATCTATTCAGATTGTGAAATATCACCAATAATAATATTTTTATAACTGCCATTTTCAATATTTCTATTTCATAGATTAACTATTAAAATTTTCAATTTGAGTGATCTCATCGAAACAATGAAAATTTATTTGAACTGAAGGACATATTTTATTGATTCCTCAGAAAGATCTTGAGAATTATAAGACATTTTGATGAGGTTAGTTAGTAGTTATTTATAGTAACTTAACAGAAGCGGTTTCGCAAAAATGATTTTGTTGTCTTTTTATCGTCTTCTTATTTCCATATGTGACTAAAAACATATATATTAATAATGAGGTGTAGATAATTGACCGTAGATTAATGATTGGAGTATATGGAGAAAAAGGCATAAAATAAATAAATATGGAGAAAAAAGGCATAAAATAAATAAATATGGAGAAAAAAGGCATAAAATAAATAAATATAGAGAAAAAAGGCATAAAATAAATAAATATGGAGAAAAAAGGCAAAAAATAAATAAATATGGAGGAAAAAGGCATAAAATAAATAAATAAATATGGTTTTGTTTATTTATTTTGTTCTTTGCTGACCGCACCCCCCGACAAACTTCTCCAATCATATATATTAATAATTTAATCTTAAATATGATTAACGAATTAATTAATAAGTATGTTCTTCCTTAACTAACTTTGAAACATGTTTATCAAGATTTCAATTAGTTCAAATATTTCAGGGATAACCTGAACAAAATAAAACTTTCCATTTATGTTATCTATCTGTCCTTAGCTCTCTTATATTACAGCTCTACACTAGAGTATAAATAAAACAATAAATAAGTGTGTAAATTAATACATAAAAAAAATAAGACTTTGACCAAAATGGCAAGTACTTACCTACCTTTATAAATAAATATATCCCTTTATTAAAGAAAATACTTGTCATAAAAATTAAAATTAATCTGTGTTCACGCAAGAATAATTAAAGTTATTATTATTATCGTAAAAACTTTTAGACAATACATCAGGGATATAAAATGAAAAGTTAAAATCCTATAGAATCGAACAGGTTATAGAAATAAAACTTTCATATCAGAATAAAATGCAGTTAAATTTCTGGCTAAAAGGTGACCAAAATTCTATTAAATCAAATCTTAATTGAATTTTTTCTTTGTTCAAAATATAAGAGCAGGAACTGTACAATGTTTGATTATGGTTTATACATTTTAAGTGATAGCTTATGGACTGCATTCAGAGATATTTGAGGAAAACAAAAATGTTTTTTTTTAATATTTTTTAATTTACAATATTTCTACAAAAGGTAGCAGTACTTTACGATACGTTTTAATTCTTCAAACGATAAAAAGAGAGTTTTAATAAATTTAGTTTTGTCTTTGTCTACACTTATTTATGAGGACTTCTTTATTTATTTATTTTTTTTTCAAACTGCCAATTATCTTCGGTGATACTTGCGGAACTAGAAATGTTTTCCGGAGTCTCCAATAGTGGATCACGATTTGTAGTTTGTGAATAAAATCTATGAAACGAGCCTTTGTTAAAATAATGCATCTGTTCCTTTCGGTAGCGAGAAAGCAAATATTATTCTTAAAATATATAATTTTAAGAGCTCCTACAAAAAAAAATATGCAACCTGCAACTGCAAAATTTATTAAATAAATTTGAAGAAGATAGCAATGAATCAGCTATTACTTAAAGATCATTGAAAATATTTATTTTGGTTAGATGTAAAGACTTTTTTCTTATCCCCAAAAATTTTGAAAAAATGTAAGTTGGAACCTTTTTTTAGGGAACTCTCCACTTTTTTAGTACTTTGAGTACATATATTGCTTTGTAAAGAAAATTAACAAAAAAAATTGCCCCATGTTTTGAATAACAAATGATTTGAACTACAATGTTTTGTGCAAAAATTTTTTTTTTTTTTTATTATTTATTTATTGTAATTTACAACTGTACAAAATAATACAACAGGTAAATATGTAGTATGTTTCATATACACTTGAAAATCTTGGGAAGGAACCACTCATTGGTGGTACTTCAAACATTAATTTAAACTAGAAGGTCCCGTGGCCATCTTCTTTTCAGACGCCTCGGAGGATTATCAGGGATTGTTAAGG
>NW_027115270.1:1391064-1398544 GCF_000696795.3 Halyomorpha halys | reverse complement strand
GGTATTCGCCGAACATTTGAGTTTTGTCTTCATCTTGTGCAAAATTAAAGATTTTTTTTTTTTTTACTACAAAATTGTTTACGTAATGACTAATTCCTCAGCATGGAGCAACATCCTTTTTGCAACAAACCATTCGTGTATTGAATTTGTCAACATAATTAATTACTATTTTAAATTTAAATGTATTGTTTTGAGAAAATTTTGAAATATGTTTAATTAAAATGGATGGTTATAATAATTATTAGGTAAGGATGTAACAAAAATATAGGTAAAATGTTGGTAACTAAGAATGTACGTACTTTTTTTCCTAAAACAATTTCTCCATTAAATATAGATATTTTTTTATGTATGATTACCCTAAATTTCAGTTGCAGTTACTAACCAGAAAAAATATATTATTAATCTACGATATAACAAATTACAACATTAATCGTATTGAAATAATTAACACTAAGCAGAATGATTATAGTTTACAAATCGAATTTGATGTATAGCAAACAATAATCAAACGCTGTTAAATTGTTCACTGAACTGAATCTGACTGCCTTTTAGAGGAAATAACGACTAATTTTCTCCACAAATTGGTGATAATGAAGGTTCATTATACAAGTAACTGTTATTTGTAGCAGTTACTCTATTAGGCTATGTTCACTCAGGTTTACTCCAAGAACTAGTTTTCCCTGTGTTTGAGGATAGGAGAAAGTTTAGCCATGTTATGTAATTGAGAGAGAGGGTTGCGGTGGTGACGGAAAATCGCAACTGAATAAGGCATTTTTTGAATTATTATCTTTTGTGTGTATATATATATATATATACAGTGTGTTTCCGGAGGAGGTTGATAGTTAACCAAAAATGTATTTCAGTGTCACCAACTTCACTATTTTATCTCCATTGTCGAGATAATATTTGTAATGGGTTTTCCCCGAAATAATGAAAATCTATTGTGATTTTTAATTGAGAATCGAGATTTATTCATTTTTGTTACCATTTTCGCTATCTATGATGAAATTCTTAAGTTAAAGACCGCAATGTGGCATATGATAACTTTAATTGATTAGAATGTGATTAAGATACTATACCATACTATTAAGAGGATACTACATAAAATACTTTTTCCTAGAGTGTCGGAAATCTCTAGAATAATCCTATTGATCTTATCATTGACCTGGTGCTTCAATATATTCAGATGAAAAGGGTGGTAGGTTAGAACAAGAGGAGATTGTTGATAGATCGGAGTGTTAATAGAGGCAGGTTTCCGAGAATTTGCAATAGATAGAGCCAAGGCTTGTGTGCCAGCTCTCTGATGTGAAATTAACAACGGTTATAAGCCGAAAGGAAGAAACTAGTGCAATCTTGGAAGGATTGTAATAAAAAACGTTAAATCCTTAAGGTTTAAATGGCCCTTATCTGTATCTGAAGATTATATTCTTGAAACTAAGACCCAAGCCTTACTCATAAGAGTCTCCACGGATCTATCAATCACTACCAATTTGGACATCAAGGACAGAGAGTGAAGCCAGGAGGAGGCATACTTGGCGATAAAATAAGAAGAAACTTCGACGTTACCCCTCACCTGGAATACCTAAGAGAAAGTTGAACATGTCTATAAATGGATAAGGCAGAATAGGGGGGCATTCAGGGGCCTCAGGTACCCCACTGCAATGACCATTTACAAAAATGTGGTCTTGGGTATCCTGAGGTATGCGTCCCCTGCTTGGAGCTAAACTCTCACTCAACAACAAAGAAAGAGACTGGCTCTACTGAGGTCCCGAAGACATACAGGACGTCGCATAAGTGTTGTCCGGAGCGAACCCCTTCCACCTCATTTCCGAGGAGGATTTCGCTAAATACGAATTGTAAAGGCAGAGCCTGGTATAGCCACCGGAAATGCTCCATGAGTTGGTAAGTAAGACCCCGAATCTTTGGAACAAGATATGGCGGGAGGAAACGATAGAAGAGTGAAATAGACGGTGGGTGACAAGCCAAAAGGTCTATTTGAGAAAGTTCTTCCCTACCGTCCATACAAGTTTGAAAGCTAAATGGGTCGTCCCAGACTACTGGGACTCACAGATCCTAACAGATCACGGAGAGTTCTGGGGAAATAACATGGACCCTTGGTACCCCAGCTGCGGAGTCTCTGAAACCGCTGAACATGTAGTGTTGGATTGCACCGCCAAAGATGGACGCCGAGCTACGTTGCCGAGTCGGACCTTCCCCGTCTGATAAAGAAAATTATTCCTTCTTCATGGAGTTCATTTATTGTTGGACGGAAGCAATTCAGCCCAACGCAATTCACGTTGGGAAGAGGTCTAACACTTATTATCAGCAAGTGTGGACCAGGAAGGTTGACAACTGGACTGATGCGGATGGATAAGGAGCTGCCACATCAATAAGACGCTCATTGGAAAGCTAGGCTTCACAGTTTAAAAAAAATGTATGTTCCAACAAATTAAACAGACCCTCCAGATAATTGTATACAAATAAAATAAATTGTAGATTCTTGATAGTAGTGGCATGCGCAAGCCGATATGTTTAGTTGGTCGGTATCCATTGGAGGCTATCTAAATGCCACGAGTGGATGGATGGAGCGATTCACCGCATCATTTCTTTTGGTAATGAACATCATATCTCGCAAGGCTCTATTGTTATTATTTGTCCTACCTGGTCTGAATTAGAGGTGAAGGGTATCCGACAGGTATCCAACATATTCTAATCAGCTTTTTTATTTGTAACTTATTATTGTAAATACCTTCCCAATCGATATCTCTGTATTCTTATTACTTTTTTTTTTAGGAAAATTTGTCAATTATTGAATAAAGAATAATTAGTAGTTTTCATTATCTTGACTGTGATCAATACCTACAATATATTGTGGAAATTTATATCTGTATTATAAAAATTATTCAATTAAGAATAAATTATTTATTATCTTAATAGAATAATATATATTCATTAGAAATTATACTATAATTAATAATTGTTTAATTATAATAAGAATAACTTACTATCTTAACTGTGAGTATTACTTAACAACATATTATAACAAACGGGAATTTATCGGTTTTCATAGAAAATAGAAGAATACAATTCAAAGAAACAATAGAAATGCAGATTAATAATGGACAGATAGATGGCCGTGAATGAAACCAAGATTAAATTTATCTTTTTTTTCTTTCCAACTTTAGAATACATTAACAAATTGAATACCAATATATACATAATGAAAGATGCATACACATTATTTGCACTTGGGTATTTTCCGATGAGTTTGCTTGATGCGCTGTACGTTTGAGGGCACTGGCACTTCGGCATCTTCATCGGCAGGAGCGAAGAGCCACTCAGCTGCCAGATTCAATATTAAATCAGATATTGATAATATTGAATTCTATCTATTCTTTATGTGCGAGAATCGAATTTTAGATGGCCTAAAACTTCTGGCATATTCCTCTGAGAATGCAAAATATTTCTAAATTTAAAACGGAAATAATAATAGATAAAAAGAAGAGATATAAAGGAAAGTACAAACTAATAGATGAAAAAGGGGGATAAGAATAAAATCAGTAGTAAAGGAAGAAAATGAACGAGATATAATTCATATCCAATGACCTTAACATCCCATTTGTTGCAGATTTGGCCCAAAACAGATATGCGTCTTTTCATTCCAAACTCCTTACCCATCCTAACCCATCAATTCTTAATCTTTCATCCTTAACAATCCCTGATAACCCTCCGAGGCGTCTGAAAAGAAGATGACCACGGGACCTTCTAATTTAAATTAATGCTTGAAGTACCACTAATGGGTGGTTCCTTCCCAAGATTTTCAAGTGTATATGAAACATACATCATATTTACTTATTGTATATATTATTTGTATAGTTGTCAAATCATATTAAATAAATAAATAAAACAAAAAAATTAAAGGTGAACTGTTTGTATTTGGAGGAGTGGGGATGGCAGTTAAGCACGGTACATTTGAAAATAATTTTAAAGTAAACAGTAAACGGTAAACGATAAATGATAAAATACATAATAGGGGGACCAATTATTAAAAAAAATTATAAATGTACACGGATAGATAACACAGAAGAAATAAAGTTAAAAGAATGGGATACAAGAATATATGATAAAGAATGGCAATATACCCAATGAATAGGGGTACAGAGGTATGTAAATTATATAATAGCAAATTTAATAATAAAGTAATTAATGTTGGGGTTTGTACTTTCTTTTATATTTCTAAATTTGTTACTATATAATCCTTTTAAGCCTCTCTTATGAAATGTTAAATATTGACCTTAATCAGCTCAAATTATTTGTTAATAATATTAGTACCTACATGAGAATGAGGAAGGTCACTTATACTCACATCATTATACAGTAAACAAGTGCATTAAAATAATTTTAAATCTATTATTATTTTTTTTTATTTTGTAACAGGAGAAATCACCACGCCATTTCTACGTTTTACCGAGAAATCACGTCCCAAACTATCTGAAAACACTTTTGTCGAATTTTTTAATGAAAAAACAAAAAAAAAACATTTAAATTATATATGATTCGCTCATGTTTACGGTTCGATGTTTATGTGTCCAGGAATGATTGGAATCAATTCACTCCTTTCACCTACTCATTTGTACATTGTAACCATTTTCTGATTCATAATTTTAAGAATATTCTTAATATTACTCCGTTAAATTCTTATGTTTTTTTATTCGTTGTGAAGTTTACCTTTCAATCTATAACATGTCAAGTCCATTTTGTTTAAAAATACTATAAAAGCCATAGTAAATCCACACAAAGCTTTGAAGTTTCCCGAAACTTTAAAACTGGATTCGGAAGAACTGTTCATTAAAGTATCGATTACTTTATATTCTTTCATATCTTCTGATGTAAATTTATAAATTTTATTATAAAATAGTCCCTAGCACCTGTAAAACATTTTAAATAGGGTAGACATACTTTAATGTCAATGTAGGGTTATCATATTTACTATACAATTACCGATCAAGAATTCACGATCTAAAGTAGTAGATTTTTTAATAAATTTAAAATATTTCTATTCTGAAAGGCATAGTCAACAAAAAAAAACAAATTTCTATGAGAAAAGATAAGGGAGTGTGGAATATTCCATTTGAGGAAGGATGTGCTGCCAGTTCTGCATTTTCAATGATCATACAAGATAAAATATATTTGAAATTAAAAATTACTTCTAGCAAAACAATTGTTTCTGATGTTAATACAACAATGTCAAAATACATACATACAATAATGTCAAAACAAAAGTTATCAAAACTAAAATATTTTATTAATTTTTATAAAATTATTTTAACCACAATTTAACAAATAAATCTTAATTATAATCTGGTAATTCTTCCATTAATATCTAATATAGATTATTAATAACTATTAAAAATAGGAAGTTTTGTGAAGAAATGATGTAAAGCTAACATAAAATGTTTGTTTCATTTTTACATGGTATAATTTATTTTTTAATTATTTAATTCTATTATTTAATTGGTATTTTCTAAATTCTTGATTACCCATGTAAATTTAAAAAATAGTAATGGTATATAGGAACAACTAGAGTTTGTGGTTAATCTTAAATTATTTATTAAACCAACCTCAAAGATTTGCTAATATTTTATGACAGGTTATTGAGATATCGATGTGTAGATAGTTATCCTGCCAATCATGTAAAACGTCTTTACCCAACAGTATGGAACCTAAACTTGAAAATGAAAACATTTCATTCAAGAAGATCTCGGAACACGCACTTTTTCAACAGTTTTTAAAGCTTTTCATACTCGATGACCGTGATATTTCCTCTGTTATTTTCTTGTGGTGTCTATGAAGTCTCGAAATTCGTTTATAAGCAGTTTGTACGCCACACACAAGTTGTAAGTCTGTATATTGGACTGAGAGGTCGCTAAAACGGATTGATCCGATAAAAATTTGTATTTTTTATTTATTTATAAGGAAACTACAATATTCTTCTTACAACTTTTTTGAGTTTATTGGAGAGTGGAAAAGAAAGGTATTTAGTCGTTTCTGACTCATCTCCATGTTTAGGACCACACTCAAAATAATATTTTGTTTTCATTATCTCTTCAACTTAAATTATGTGTACTTAATAAAAACCCCCAATTCACCATTATGTTAATATTATTGATAAATATATTAAAAACATAAAAAGGTAATAGGTAGGTTGTTGATTGGTCGTGTGTAATAAATAAAAGTCTGGATGCGATCTAAAGATCTCATAGTAGTAATAAAGTTATTTGATATGTGCCAACGCTTTGCCCTACTTTGCAGAACTTCGTCATGGCTATGAACGACAGAAACAACTAAAATAATGTAACAAGGAAAGAGAATAGATAACATGGAATAAGTGTAAACTAAGGAATGTCTATGATTTCAGATTTCTGTCTTAATATAATTTAAAGAAAACAAAAATAGTGTAGTGAAAAGTATAATTAAACAAGAATTAGAAAAATGTATTGGACAATTAATAAAAATGGAAATAATAATAAAAAAAAAAAGATAAATATAATAATAAAGTACAACCTAAAAAAAGAATCCATTATTTTCACTCTTTTAGTGTGTACTGTATTTTTAGATTTATCTTTTTTTTGTAATTATTTCCGTTTTCATTAATTGTCCAATACAGTTTTGTAATTCTTGTTTATTTTTTTTTTTTTACTGTACATCGTATTTTCTTTTTCTTTAATTTACTTTGTTCATTTTCTTCATATATCTTAAATCATCTTTAGCCAATGGGTTACATTTAATATTGTATATTATTTTGGATTAGGTTATGTATTACATTAACCTATGAATGTAATGGTTACTATATATATTTCATGATGTATGTTCTTGATTAAGTACATATCGCCCGTCGCTCTCGTTAATAAGAAGAGATAAGTTACAAAGTAGTCCTATCGGAAGGTGGCGTTGTATTTATACAGATTATAATCCAGGATTAGATTTTTTTACATTAAAAGCTTATTTGTGCTATTCAAATTAATCTGATATTTACTTTTTATTAAATATTTTTGGTTAATTATTTTATTTTTATATGACGAAATAACTTTTGTTTTAGTATTTTTTAACGAACTCATATTTTATCTTTCAATAGTTTATATTAATTAATTAATTAATTATTATTAAAGTCGATTTTTTATTGTACCTTTTGTATCAGAGTTTATTAATATTTTTTTATTTATAAATAAGTATCCCGAAATTAGAGGCGATATTTGCAATTATTATTTAGTGTTTTAAAACTATTAATAAATTGTAAATTTATGTTATATGATATTCATCTTTAATCTGTTTGTTTGTTTGTTTGGTTTTTTAGTGGCGCCAAACTTCATCGGTCATCAACGCCATTTATATTTTATTTAATTTTGCTAATATTCGTTAAATTTTATTTATTTTCAATTTTTTTTTTTTATTTTATTTTATTTTTTTTTTTATTATTTTA
>NW_027115270.1:1368226-1386384 GCF_000696795.3 Halyomorpha halys | reverse complement strand
ATCCTTTTTATCGTTATTTTTATTTTTTGTGATTTCTGCGAATGTTTTGTTAAATAGCGTGGGATTTGTTTCTTTATAAATTTTTTTAGCTTCGTGTAGTGTTATTTTATTATTAATTTTTATTATTTTAATCTCTTTTTGTATTTTGAAAGCGCTACAGGAGCGATCCAGAGCATTATGTGGTCCAGAGCAGTTTATGCTGTCTTTAATCTGTTTTTTTAATGATTGAATTTAATTCATAATTAATGTTTGCAATGGATAGATATATTTTTGTTGTTATTTTTAATTAAAGATATAGTGGGATAAGCTTCTAAAATAAAAATAACCTTAGTTTACTTTTATTTCATGTTATCTGTTCTCTTACTTTGTTACATTATTTTAGTTGTTTGTATCGTTCATAGCCATGACGAAGCTCTGCAAAGTGGTGAGAAACGTTGATTCACATTAAATTGTTAAATTGCTATTTGAGTTACTTTGATCGGATCCGGACATTCTTCCTTTTATTAAAAAAAAATAATTATTTATAAAATTGAAGTAAATATATGGAATGGTTAAATGGAAGATCAATATTTTTATCAGTAAAGTATAATAGTTTCTAAATTTAACTGAACGATATAAATATATATTAAAAATTATAAATGTGTAAATAACTAAAACTAAAAGAAAACAAATACATCAAGAAACTAATTAATCCTAGCAGTAAAATGACAAAATATCGCTTGGATATGTTACTGATGAATTGGGAGATTTGAACAGAAGGAAAGGCAAAAAAAAAACTTAAAAAAAAAAAGGTTAGGAAATGAGAGTCTAATTATAATAACCATATAATTATAATTGACAACAGTGAATTATGAAAATCAGATATTGACAATTTACAATCAAATAAAAACTAATTTCCAGTGTAATCATCACCCCGAAACCTTTAAATGTCAATAATTTTTTGAAAAATACCAGTATGATTTTTTCTAAATATTATTGTATGATAGTCATGGCTAATTTATGAAAGTCATTAAAACATTTTATTTAGATTAATGCGATACGTGTAAGTAGTATACATTTTATTAAATGTACAAATCCGTAAAATTATTGTTCTACTGTTTTTAAAATTAGCAATGTTTAAAAATTTATTTTTTAACTATTTAGTACAACTGGCTATTATTGAGTAGGCTGTTTATTGCGAAGGAATACGCTAAGCAATCAAATGCCTTTAAACTTCCTGGTAAAAGATTACGCTGTGTCAGTTTATTTTCAGCTTGGGTTTCATTGCCTATTCTGTAGTTATCCTCCTAGTTCATATTATCCTATCTAGGATCTATGGCTATTAATATTGCTTCGTTTAATTATATTCTATTGTCTCAGTCTTTTAGAATTAAATAAGAACACTAATAGAAATATCGTCTAGTAATTGTGTCATTGCTCCCTCTTCCATAAATCAATCCGGTTAATTGAAAAAAATTTTTGAGGTTTAAATTAATTTAATTGACGCAAAAGTTTGGTTTTGGCTAAACCCTTAGCTGTTTTTTAATTTTCATAACTGGTTTTTGTTCTTAAATAGGTACCTCTAATTCTTCTGAATTAATCAATATTCCTAATACATAATTAAATTATTGATCGATGTATTTTACATATGGTATTTGGATTTAAATATATGTATTAGATATAATGTATTTGTATTAATATAGTATATTAGTTATATGTATTTCAAACATATCACAAATTCGGAGAATAAAAAGTGTAGAGCTCAAAAAATATCTTTATTGATTCATTTGTATTCTAGAATTCAAAGGAAACAGTTCTAACACTTTTTCGTAGCTCACACGCACTTTTCTAGTGTTAACTGTAGAATGTTTCAAGAATCTGTTGTTCCAACCAAATATGTGAGCGTAATGCTTGGAACAGTTATAGTACAAGAACCGGGAAGAAAAAAAGGCAATTATCACACCCCAATTTTTGATTACTTTAATGAAAAGTATGTATAATTATTGGTCAAAACTAATGAGTCTGCCAAGTATAGGTAGGGGGAATACAAAATGGCGGATGTTTCAAAACCTTTAAAAAAAACATTACTTTTTCATTCGGAGCTCTAAATCTTAAAAACTACCGATAACACTAGAAAATCTAAGAGAACATTATTTAAAGAAGAGTAAATTTTCCGAAATATTTGCCCTAAAAGAGCTATTTAAGTCCAATAGTTCTCGAGATATAACTTTTAAAAAGCAAAATTTCTTAAAAATCTACTGAAAGATTAGTAGTTAGTTAATTTATTTTGAGACATCTTTATATCAATAACCATTCGAGGCACAACTTGGTGCGAAACTTGGTTATTTGAACTCGGGAAACCTCAAAACTTCTATTACCGCCGTGAGCTCGAACCCGAAGTTAACTACAGCGGTTCAAGCCGGATATGATGAAGATTTGTTTTTATAAGGTTGGAACAATTTTTGCAAGGAAGAAACAAAAAAAAATTGTCCAAAAGTATGTAATTGTGAAGTATAAAATTATGTAATTATAGAATAGACAGCTATATATTCCGTATACAGATGAGTAAGGGGAAAAACATTCGAAACAGTGCTATATTATTATTCTTACGAAAGCTTGAAATTTCGAACACCGTTTCCTAAAATCAGTAGTTTTTAGTAGTCCTTCTTTCATTCTTAATTTTTATATGTAATATTTTAAATATATGACCATATAAATTAAAAATAAACAGCGAACAATATCGTTAAGAAAAGTGAGGAACGAATGAAAGAAATGTATAACAAACATTACAAATTACAAATTATTACTCTAACTGTGGTTTTTAATTTACTACTTACAATTGTTTTAACCTAGTTACATGTAGTACGACTAAGATGTACGAGTATGAAACCTCAAATCTGCCTTCATCGATTGGTTTTCCGACATTACCTTGTGGTATTCCGAGGATCACCCTGGGGAACTGTAACTTAGTGTCACATGTAAAAATATTGGCCCAGTAATCTCAATGAAAAGAGGGAGAATGGTTTTTTTCAACTTTTCAAAGGTTCTTTATTGACGTTAATAAAGTAAAATGATTATTTCTTATAAAATATGATAAATAATGATGTAAAAGGAAAACAACTATTCAATTAAAATATTTAAAATATGAAATGAGATACGAAAAGTAAAAGTCGATAAGAATGAGACATGAATAAAACCCAATGACTACAGGACTATAAATTAAGTATATTTCTAGATAGGCTTTTTTTAATATCTAGATGCATTTCACTTCTAAAATAGTAGTGAAGACAAGAAATAATCTCCTAATAAAGATTATAACTTAATGAGAACAAATTTAATGAGAGAATATAATAGGATGATAGCCCAGAGCGACAGTAGAAGAAAATTTATTACATACTATTAACCGTATGTGGGCTATCTCTGGTCAGAATTTATATGATTATATTTCTATTTCATGATGGTAACTGAGTTAGCGAAACTTTAACTGGTTGGTTATTTATTAGTACCTGAAAGACCTAAGCCTTTTTAGGTTACTGTTTGAATCTTCCAATTACATACTAAAACTTATATTTAGTATATTTTATTACTTAAAAACATTATAACCAATTTAAAGTTTTAATACTGACCTGTTGTTGTTTGAAGGGGTAAAACCTTTTGGTTATCAACGCCCATATTTGTTATGATAAGTTACAAATACGCAATCACACACACGTTCCTTAAAAATCTAATGCACGCTATTCAAACAAGTGGTAAAAAATGAACGTGATTAATACAAATGTAAAAAAATAATAATAATAAATAAATAAATTATTATTAAATAGATAGTAGAAGAAAAAAAAAATCAAAGAGTTATAATTTAGAAAGAAGGCGATGTGCTTTTAAAAATTAAAACACTAATGTAATTTTAGCTTCCTCATCTATGAGAGCTTCTGATAAATTTGGGGTCAGTCCTATCCTGTTTATTTTTGGCAAATAGTGAGTACATTCTTCAAAAATATGTTTGATTGTGAGAATGGACTGATAATATTGGCACGTTGAAGGCGGCAGTTTTCTGATCAGGTGAGATGTGTATGACCTATTCTCAAGCGGGCTGGAGCAACTTCCTTCCTGCGGCTGTTGCGGTAGGATACCGACCATGGTTTTACTGATCTTTTGATTCCTTTTAATTTACTAGGAGAATTTTCATCCCACTTGGCCTGTCATCTTTCCAATAATTGTAATTTAAGGGGTGTACTGAATTCTGAACGGCGGTTCCTGGGACAGGGAGTGTGAGTGCCGCTCTGGCAGCTAGAGAACTAGAATTTTCATTTATAACATGGTTCTTCATGTTTGCTTATAAAAACTAAAAGAGAGTTAGGTTATTTATTATTAGAAAATAGAAAGACGTTTTTTACTTGGCCTTGTTTAAGGGGGCAAAACCTTTTAGTCATCAACGCTTATGGATTGTTATAATTATAAAGCTACACATACACAGACATTCACTCACGCACACATGTACATGATTCCAACAAAAATAAAATCCAATAAGAGCTATAATTTAGAGAAGAGGCTATGTGCTTTTAAAAATTTAAACACCAATTTGACTTTAGCTCCCTAATTTGTAAGAGCTTCAGATATATTTGGGGTCAGTCATATTCTGTTTATTGTCGTAAATAGTGAGGGCATTCTTCAAAAATATTATTATATAATATTAAATGGAGTGACAATATTAGCATGCTGGATGGGCAGTTTTCTTATCAGATGAGAGAGCAGGAGTTATCAGATAGTATGGTCTATTCTCAAGCGGGTTAAAGCAACTTCCCTATTCTCTTACTGTACCCGTGAGTCAACTCTGTGGGTTCAGGAGCCTTCCGGGGATCATCCCGCCTCATTAACTAGGTACCCTTGATTAGGAAAAAATCTGACGGTCAAGCTTGACTCTAACTGAATCACCTCCTTGCACAACAATTAGTAAGAGTCCTACTTAATAAAGTACTAAAGCCTTGACTCCTCATGGGTTGTAGCGGCACAGATTTTTTAAATTTAAATTTTAATTACCACAGTCATGAATGGTGACATATTTCATCTCCATTTAATAGTTTCCCACGTTGAAACGAAGCATAAGAAATAATCTCTGAAATGAATAATTAATTGAGGATTCATGAGGAGAAGCTACGTGACCCAACTCACGCCATAAAACAGAAATGAAAAGATTTCTTTTTAACCAACAAAATAATCCTTAATAATGAAATTATATTTGACCGTTGATGGAATTATGTAATATATTGATTAGAGAGAAGGAAGCGAAAGGAAGGTTAAGGATGTAAAGAAGAGCGGCTCAAGATAGTTAGCATCAAATAAAAAGGAAATATATAGAAATAGAATTTTTTTTAAATTTCCAAAAGAGGTAACTAAAGAGAAAAGAAAGATTAAACATGAAAAACATGTGGTTGTTTCATTATATACATGGGTTTGGCATACTCTATAAGTAAAAGTGAAGCCAGAAATGGGAAGATGGCGGTTCTATCGAAGCTAAGGTTCAAGCTAATTAGCCGATATAAACTTGGAATGTTCTGTTCTCGGCAATGAAAAGCTGTTGGGGAACAATTAGTTGTGATCTTGAAAGTTTTTTTTTTTTTGTTTTTTTTTATTTATTTATTGATATTTACAACTGTATAAAAAATACAACAAGTAAATTTGATCATAATGACATAATGATATGATACAGGATGTAGAGAAACTACCCAGTAGTAGAACTCTAAAATTCTTGAAAGTTAAGTATGAAATAATTTCTTTTTAACTAATTAATTTTCTAATTACCGTATGTAATAAAAAAAAATAGACGTACTATAACGCTTTGATATCCCATTAAAAAATCTGTTTTTTTTTTTTGTTTTTTTTTTAAATTTGTTACTGTAAATTCAGCTATATGTTATAAATTATGGGGGCGAGAAAGTTTGTCGCAAGTCTGAGATTCCCGTACAATGGATACTTCCCAAACAATTTCCAATAATTTATAATTATACTGGAAGACATAATATCTAATTAATACAGAGTAAGTGTCATTAACTTTGTTTACTTGTATAGCTCTCATTATCGAGGGTTTAATGGGAAGTTCAATAAAATAGTCCATTATGTAATTCATCCTTGTAAATTTCAAATAAACACAAGTCAATTTCTTGAAAAAAATAAATGTAAGCTGATTTCCATAATCAATTTTAAAATTGTTAATAAAAAATTTAAATGATGAGTATAAAGTTTCACTTATTAATACAAAAAAATGCTCTTTAATAATACAAGTGAATGATTTATACTGATCTCGTTTTTGAAAAATAAAATAGAAACAAATAACTGATTTGATCACCTACATATAAACTTAGCAAAGCACGCATGTTTTCATACAAATATTTTAAAACTTTTATAGTGGCAGGATGGTAATTTATTTAATATGATAATAAAAATATTAATACATCAAAAGTCTGTCACTGAGCTCATATTCTCTCCTTATTTTCACACAGAAAACTGAAGAAAGGTGATTTGGTTCCTTCTCCAATTCTTAAAAAAACAAAAATAAAAAAAGGCGAGATACCACTAAGTGATTGAACAGAAGTAATTTTTACTTCTAAATTGCTTCTTAAGTAAAAAAATAAACAATTATCAAAGTTGGGCAAAAATAATTACAATTATTTTCTAATTTCTGTAATTTAAGACTAAAAATTAATTATAACTGTACCACTACTTCTATGTAGGATCAAGAATAAAGTAATGTTTCAAGACTAACGGTTGTGCAAGGAGGTAACTTAATCAGAAACGCACTCGATAGACTGATTTTTACCCAATTAAGACTACCTACGTCATGAGGCTGGATGGCCCTCGGAGGGCTCACAAACCCACAGGGCTGACTCATGGCTACAGTGAAACACAAAATAATTATAGAACCCGGGTCAGGTAAGTAGCACAATGCCTTACTACTGATTTACCCGCTCATATATTTATAGCAGAAATAAAATTAATTTTAATAATTTCAAGTAATTAATGAGCCACTGCAATCATAATGCATCTATAATATTTTACTGCAATTAGTAATTATACATTTTGCCCAACACTGGTAATCATTACTTGGCAAAATAATTTTTTATAAAGTATTTATATTTAAAAATATATAAAGAAATTCTAACGTCCCATATCGTGAGGCAGCAATATTTTATGATTACGATTGCAAAACATTATCATTTTTATACCTTTTTATTACAATCACGCTTGAATATCTGTTGGTTATAGTTGTTGATTATGACTCGGATCATATCCTTTATAGATAACCCTGTGATATTTTAATAGCCTATTGCAGCTGCGTGTAACTACACTAACCACCTAGATGCCCTATATCTATGGTATAGGTAACAGTACCAAGTACCTTAATGTTCTGTATCAATATCTTATCTAGCTTCAGATAAGGCGCCCTAGAGCTATCGTATCGGAAGATAGTTGGCATTAAAAATTGAGATCGGGCCAATCACTGATTTAGATATCATTGATTGCGTGGCCGGTAGAATCAATAATCAATAACATCCATTTCTTCCATCGTCTTAGGACCAAGGTGGCTTTGAAAATCTGAACTCTTATCTATGCATATTAATGTCAATGATCTTTAAACCTGATCATTACAGGAAGACAAAGCCATAGAGCAACTAAATATTTCACCTCGGCTGAAAGTAATTTTCCTAATAGTTCCTTAGAAGATAAAAATTAGTGATTTCCCGAACTATTTAGTATTTATTAAACAATTAACGATTCCAAAATATTATGCTTTTAATTTTATTTAATTATATAAATGACAAGTGGTCATAGACCCGCAAACATTTGCTAGTTTTAGAGATAACCTCTCTAACCAACCAAATAAAAATAGAAACAAACAAATATGCTTAAGTATTTTATATTATTTTAAATAATAAAAAAAAAAAAATCAACGCGAAGCATGTGCTTGATGGTGCTTGGCAAGATTAGTAATGTTCGGTAAATCTTGCAGGAGCTGAACATTCAATTTATTTTGCTACTTTGTTGAAATAAAAACAAAATGGCGTATTCAATCGTACAAGAGCTCAGTTATGCAATTAAAAAGGGATATGTCACACTACATTAATTTTTTGTTTTCCGTAAAAGTTATATTTATCCAAAATTTACTTATAGACAAATTATTAAGAAGCATCTTTGCTTCGATATTTTAAACCTGTGCAAAAATTAGCATGAAAACGAATTTTGGAATACTCATATTTCCAAATTCTAATTCGAAATCACCACGATTTGTATTTATTTTCAATAATTCGTCAGTTCAATTATAAATATGAAAAGTATTGAAAATCTTTAAGAGATAACGCAGATTCAAACAAGTCAGTTGAAATTGAAAACTTAAAATAATTATACGTACTTGATTTATTGTAAGGAATATATTTAAATTTCCAATCACATCTCCCAGCATAAATTATTGTTTTTAATTGTTTGCAAGTCTTGACCCAAGAGTGGATTAATTTCTCTGGAAATTTTGTAACTGTTTCAAACAATTCAAGTCATAATGATTCAACATGTAAATATTACTTATTACTTATAGGAGCAGGTAGCTCAATCGTAAGGCACTGTGCTACTAACTCTAAAGACCCTGGTTGGAATCCAGCTGTGGCAGATAATTATTTTCTGTTTCACCGAAGCCTTGAGTCATCCCTGTGGGTTTGAACGTCTGAAGAGAAATCTTGCAGTCGAGCGTGATTCTCACCATATCCTAAAAATGTTTCTAGTAACAGTACTTCCCTACAAAGTACTGCACCCCTGACCTTTCATGGGTTGTAGAACACATTGAAGTTCTTTTTTTTAAAACTTATCGTATTGTCATTAAAAAAGCTATCCCAAACGAAAATCGTGAATACTGAGTTGCTGTCATTAAATCAGCGATTGAATAGCATTGGAATTTATCGACCCCCTAGATCTGATCGACCTGTAATTGTATTATATCGACCCCCCTGGAGTCGATGGCGTCACATTGACGATCCTTGATCATCCTTGGGTTGTATCTGACGAACCAACTCCTTTCATGCTCTCAGCTTTAGTAAATGAATGTTCAAAGAGAAAAATGTATGGGATAAAAACGTAATATAATAAAATCATTAGGCCATTAACTCATGATTAAAAACTGTTCATTGTCTGACGAATTTCGAAGTTATAGCAAAACTAAAATATGCATACAAGTGGATAAAATAAAGCGTAACGGTATTCGTATTACAGAATATTTTTACCTCACTGTACTGCTCTATGAATATTTGTATATTTCACTCGTTATGTATTATTATTATTTCTTAGATCACTCGTTTATCACTAAATGGATAGTAAAAAAAAATAGTTTAATTGAAGGGGTTAGTTGATTAAGGGGTTGGGGTTATGTTACAAATAGTAAATTTTACGAAAACAAAGTTTAATTTTGTTTTTGTTGGAGCTTGCCTCACCAAAACTGATCCTCAAAGGTAAAAATTTGAAGTGGTATCCTGCCAGTGAAACAGTAAGATACATGAGAATTAACCTCGATCGTCGCCTTACCTGGAACCACCATATCAATATCTAACCGAGGCAAGGTTAGTAATGCTATATCCTATCCTAAATAGGAAATCTAAATTAAAATCAGAAACAGCTATTCTTATTTTTAAAACAATTCTCAGGCCACTGCTAGGCTGTGAAGTCTGGGGAGCGGCACCCTTTACGAAAAGGAAAAAAATACTATCTTCTCAAAATAAAATCGTAAGAATTACAATGAATGCTCCTTGGGCTGTAAGAAACAGCCAATTGCATCGTGAATTACAAACAGAGACAATGGAGAATTACATAAAAAAAAAGGTTCATGAAGTTCCACTCCCAGTTACCTACAGTTAAAGGAGCAGTAAGTAACCTACAACTTGGGAAACCCAACCACAACCGGAAGATTGAAGCCCAGGCTGTGCAGGACATCCTGTTATAAATTCTATATTTATCAGTTCTGTTATTGCCACTCTAAAATTTTATTTTATTAGATTAATTTTTATTAATATATTCTTGTTTGAGAGTGGTTTAGTTTATTTAAAAACAAATTTGATCCTTTTTCACAAATTTATTCTTTTTAAAACCTTCCAGCGTTTCGACCACTTAGGTCATTTTCAAGGATACCTACAAACAGCTCCTTTTAATTATTTTTATAACAATTTCACCATTTCCTTCACTTACATACTGATTTCTTTGGTCCTACCTTTACTTTGTTGTCATTTTCTCTTTTAAAATTCTTAAAAATGCCGGCTTAATTTCTTTTTTTCCCTTCATCTTTTTCTTAAATTCACTTTCTTTTTCTATTCCATTAGAAGTCAATTATTTATTTTGTTGAATCCATAAACTTCATTGTTTTTGTTATTAACTTAACATTTATTAAAAATTATTATTTTAATCTTCTTATTTTATATTAATTTTTTGTTAGAGGAGGGGGGTATAGTTTTGTGCAAAAGACACTCTTAACTATTTACAACGTTATAGTAAATAGTTAAAGGTGTTTTTTCCACAACACTGTAACCCCCAATAGTTAAACAAAAACAATCTATTATATTTGGTATTTAATAAAATAAATAAAAATGCCAATTCTTAAGAAGAGAGAAAGAGAAAAGTAAATAATAAAAGCAATGACATTTACAGATTACTTCTAATATGTGAAAAAATATGTTAATTAAAAAAGACGAAGAAAAAAATAATAAAGAATAGATAAATATAAAATTCATTAATGGATACACTGCAGTATCCTTTAATGATGCTGGAGGGCTTCAGTCTTCGAGATGAGGTTGGATTTCCCAATTTGTAACTGCTCCTTTCACTGTCAGTAATGGCAGAGGAGTTTTATAAACCGTTCTTTGATGAAGTCTCGTGTTGATTCCATTTGTCCCCTTTGTCCCACAGTTCCCCTTCATATTTGTCAGCCGAATATTAGACATCAAACACTGTATGCAATAGCTTAACCTCAACTTTGTATTTGTTAGTAGGTTTCTTAAACATTAAATGTCAAATTTATATCAGAGTCATTGCTAAGGTTGACATTAAATCTTAAGCTTATTACGATTCGTCATAAGTTAATGAAACCAACTTTCACTGATTACATTAAGTCATCATAAAGCATACCTTGTACGGCCGATGTTATTGATCGGGGTACATTCTGATATAGCTATTATTCCTACAATATATCCATAAAACAGTCAATATATTGATGAAATTCAATATTGACCATAGACAAAGCCCTCAAGTAAAGGTGTAAATAGTTGCTTAATGCAATTGGTATCTAAATTACTACTGTAGTTTGTATATTATAGTTTAGCATATAACTAAGAAGTATACTTACATTATAAATATACTGTATCACATAAAACAGAAAGTTAAAATGTCAATGTATTTATATTGATCTAAAAATACTGCACACCGTCTAATAATAAATATCTAGTGGGTCGTATCAATCGTATTTGTCTGTTCAATTTGATCATGTGCAGTACGGAATTAAGTATTTCCTATCATCGCAGTTTTGGAGGGGGCCCAGTAGTCCAAGAATAAGAAAACAAAATTGAACCCTCTTTCTTTTCCTTAGTACTTCCGCAAGATATCATTCCTCTTTGCCAGCCCCTCTCACAAGATTAATTCACCTCTTCTCTTGCATACTATCCCCATTTGTCTTCTACATTCCCTCAGAATTCTATTAAAACATATCCTGCAAGGATTTTCGAACGTTATCCCAAATACTTTTTTTTTTTTATTTTTTAATAATTTATTTATTGATATTTACAACTGTATACACATATATACAACAAGTAAATTTGCTGTAGGTGACATTGTGACATGATAAAAACATGTGGAGAATCTACCCACTGATAGAACTCCAATAACATTTCTAGAGGAGAAGATCTCGAGGCCATCTTCTTTTCAGACGCCTAGGAGGATTATTAGGTAATGAAGGAGAAGCCAGGTTAGAAACAAGTGGATTTGGGTGGTTGAGAAGTTTATTATGGAAGGAACGGTATCTGGTTTTGGTCAAATCGGCAACATATGGAATATTGAGGTCCTGATGGATGATTTGATTTGTGACAAAGTAAGGAGCATTAAGAATTTTACGAAGGATTTTGGACTGTAAGGATTGGATTCTGGAGGAATTTGATGGTTTAGTGGAGCCCCAAAGCTCAACTCCGTATGTCCAGATAGGCCTTATAATAGTCATGTAGATCAGTCTTTTGTAATGGAT
Organism: Halyomorpha halys; assembly: GCF_000696795.3. Lineage (NCBI taxonomy): Eukaryota > Metazoa > Arthropoda > Insecta > Hemiptera > Pentatomidae > Halyomorpha > Halyomorpha halys. The sequence goes on along the minus strand of NW_027115270.1, from coordinate 1,374,149 downwards.
TGGCAATTTAGACCGTTTGTCTAGTAAATGTTGCAATAGTCGGAATCTGCGAGCAGTTTCTTGTCTTTTTAGTCTTGTATGAGGATTCCATGTCAGTCGTTTGTCGAGATGTAGTCCTAAGTAACGGATCTGTTCGACAGGAATAAGTGGGGTATTCCCAAATACTTTAAATTGATTATATAGAACCTTAAGCAAGTTTTATAACTTGATATTAAATATATATAACTATAAATTAAATTTATAAGATAATTTAATACCACCTCTATCATCCACACTATCTCAATATATTCGACAAATTATGACATATATTAATTAATTTCTATTAGAGCTGTTATATGTACTAAGAAATACTCTATTAATATCATATTTACTGTCGATTAAATTGAAGAATAAAAATAAAATAATGTCAATAATCCTTATTAGAGCACACTATTTAAGACACAGAAGTCGATAATTCATATTTTTATGCAGAGACTAGGAAAATTAACAAAATCAAAACATTTTTTAATTATTATATAAACAATATTATGTACGTACCAAAATAATGATTATCTTCATGAAGAACTTGAAGATTAAGAACTCTCAATCCACAATGAGTACAATAGGGGTATTCATGATTTTTAATTTAACACGGTAAAGTTTGTTAAATGGAAAAAGTGGTGTTAAATTTCATTCTTTTAGCATGTCAAACTATATAGGTTGAGAATCTGTTAATAGGTCTGCTAAATGGAGAATGGCATCACGGAAGAGACCAGTTGAACTCAACCCTATTTTGTGTGTTTTGTTTGGATTGGTTAGTTGTTCATAGTTCGTGCTTGGCTTTTGTTTTGGACGTTTTAAACTCAATTAAAGTAATAAATAAAAATAATAATAAAGTAATGGGTAAAAATCTAGAAGAGAAAACAAGGAGCGAGTGAGTAGAGATGTAAATGTATTTTTTTTTGTTTTCGTGGACTTTTTATCGAATTTGGCGTCCAGAACTGCTTTACAAACTCCGCAAATTCCTACTAAATATATACTTTCTCATTTTCCGTTCCTATCTCACTGACATATTATTCAAAATAAACCACAATAGGGCTTATTCGTCCCCTTTTCCTCGGTCTGCTTGTGTACCTCAGGGTAGTATACTTATGACACGTGTGTGCTACTAGTAAATAATGTCCCATCAATTACATCCCATACTTTCCAATCCCATATCAAAACCATTGAGGAATCGTGTCTGGAGAATTAAAACTAAATAAATCCCATCAAATTACCTTTACCCTTCGTCGTAAGCCTATAACCTCCTGCCCCTATAATATTCCACTTATCCCCCTCGATCAGATCCGCTAACTTGGACTGCACCTGGACAAACTATTTACTTGGAATCCCCATATAAGACTAAAAATAAAGGAAACTGCCCGTCGAATTTGACTATTACAATACTCACTAAAAAAGCATTATGTATGTGGTGTATAATAATAACAAAAATATAAAAGGTCGAAAATGAAATGAGCTCTCGAATGTTTTTTACTAATTGTAAAACTTTATCTATCTAAAATCTTATAACGAATAATTGGAATCGGTATAAAAAAAATAAATAAAATATAAGAAGGAGTATGAATTATTAATTGAAGTAAGGCATGTCAAGAAGAGATTGTATGAGTAAGTTTGACTTTACACGGGTGAAGTTTTAAAAGCGAAATTCGTAAGACGGAAAACCAACATAGCATGATAAGTGACATATCAGCTAAATTTCCTGTTAGTGTTCCACAGCTCGCTGAATATCGTCAAGATTGTGAATAGCACTGGGAATTGCAGAGTCAATTTAATAAGCGTTAAGTTCTAACGAGTCGTAATTAGGGTTCGTGCTGCATGGGACCTATGTCCTCAACGTAACACCATCAGTTACAAACACCCATGTTGCTTAATATATGTAAAATAGCTGATAACTGATATAGTGTTAAAAATGGTAAATACGAATCAACAACGCTTATTAATCTTCCAATTATTAAACTTATTAATTATTTCTAAACTGATTTAAAATGACAAATAGGTGTTAATTTCATAACAATAAGGTTGTGAAACTGATTCCTGAAGAGACCAATTTATATTTTTACTTAAATGGGGGAGTTTGTAGTTAAACAAGGCAACGTAATCAACATTGTCCTACACACCTATTAGTTTTAAGAGATAAGGTGTTCTAATACAACTCATTAAACATATTAGTTGATGGTTAGTGAAGTTGTCGAATATAGATAGTGAAACTTTGTGTAGTAGTCGGGAGCCTTCCACATCTGAACGAAACTAAAGACTCCTCTAAGAAAAAGTATTAATACACATATGCAAGTGCTTTCTGTATGGTGACATTCCCAGAATATATTAGTAAAAACCGTAGCGTATAATGGAAAACACCCGACTACTGTATCAGGTTTTATTATTTATAGACATCAATTTCATTACCGGCCCACTAATGTGCTAGATATGCAATGACACCCCAATTCTTAGAAGGAATGAGTGTGTAGGGCAGGGTTATTTCTGTAATCATTGTTTTTATTTATTTCAATTAATTTTTATTTTGACATTTCTAGTCATATCATATCTTATATTTTAATGGATAGTCATTAACTAGAATTTGGGTGAATGTTAATCGGGTATCGATATTTTAATTACAGCATCCAAAGGAGTATCAGTGAGGGGGGTGCATAGTTGCTACAGTCATCGAAAAGTTAACAATATCGATAGCGGTAATTGAATTAGTGAAATCGCCTTCTCAAATGTCTTTCAAGGTGTATGCAGGGGGATAGCATAACCTTACTGAAAGTGAAGCCATAAAGGCCACGCTCAGGAAAAGAAAGTTCACGTTGGGGTTCATTATAATCTAACTTTAAACAGAAGGCAGCCAGTGAATAGCTGATGTTTTTGGCTTCACTTTTTCTGCCAGCTTATCCCTTCTATTTACTCCATCCTCCAAGCCTTTATGTATGTGGCTACGAGACAGGTATAAGTTCTCTTTACTATTATCATTTAGTTTGTGTTGTTAAAAATAATTTTCAATTCCTTTTTTTTGTAATCAGTTTGTTTCTTCACACCAGATATTGTTTTTTTGTTATTATCATTATTATTATTATTAATAATAAGTTTGTTTTCTGGCTAAATATATTGTGATAACAATAGTAGTGTTTCTTATTTCATCTCAACATACATTAAACACTAAATCCTACTGTCATGTTCATATTGATATCAAATAATAAAGTTCTTTTTCTTTTTATTTAAATTGTTTTTATTTTATCTTGATGATGTTTTGACCCAATAGGACCAATTATTCAGTGACAAAGGCACAGCAAGATCTTTACAAGAACTTTATTCTATTTCCTGAACAAGTACATAACTTGTTGACAGTGATTTACTTAAAACTAAAAAAAAAAAAAAAATTAAACCTGTTAATAATGCCAAAAACATTTTTACAACTTCCAAATGGCTTTTTTTTCTAAAAAAAAAAAAAAAGTCGATCATACGTGTAAAAGAGAAAAGTTCCTTTTTATCCTTACCAATATTAGGAGAAGGTAAAATAAATGTTTTGATAGTATTTCTATTATATATCAATCAGGCTAAGTTAAAATGAAGATGCGATCTATTCGAATACGTTTAAGTTATAGATAGGTTTCCCACTTTCAGGTTGCGATTTTAGAAAGTTAGGAAGACACGGAATGATTACGTTGGCAATACCAATCAAGATTACGGTGTTGCAGCTGGGCGATGATATAACTTGGAAGGTCTGTTTTTTCTTGCTCACCTCCTGGCTGGACTTTACCGAAGGTGAACTTTATACCATTATATCCTGAACTTTACACCGCATGGTTTATTCGAATATTTAAGTTCAGAAGTAAATGACTCAGATATCTGCTGATACCGTTTACAGTGGCTAATACAAGGATAGAGGGAAGGAGGAAGAGAGATACGTCTTACCTTCTTTAAAAACCTCTGTTACAAAATCCATAATTTAATTACAACCACTTCATCTCACAATCTATAATATTCATCAGTATAAAATTTCACAATAAATCACCAATTATCGAAAGAAAAAAAAATTGGTAAAATTCTTAAAGAATATTTACTCGTTTCTTTTCCTATCAGGGCCCTGTTTCATAATGATGTACAAACTAATACTATTAGTCTTTTCTATTTAACTTAATACAATTACACTGACTTGTACAATAGTAACTTGTACTTTAGGTACTTTTTAACTCCTATAATATCACTAATAGTCCTCCCTGTTATGAAAAAAAATATTAGTGTAATTAACACGTTGTCACTTGTATTTTGAACTAGCTTTCATTATGAAACAGGGCCCAGGAGTGTGCCATAACCTTACACTCCTTCCATATAAAAGTGATGCTAAGAGGTGGGGATTGGGCCTCTCCTCTTGAAGTTAATAGAGATTTCACACATCAATGTACTTGTCTGTAAAATAGTTAATTTATTCGCAGAACTGAAGTGAATTGAAGTTATAGTAAATATTATCTCTAATAATTTGGTAAATATATAATGATAATCCATTTAGGCGTTCTCGAGAAATTCGTGCTTCTTTCTCTGTTCTGTTCAGACTCATTTCGAGGTGAATATTAAGGATCCGGTAGGGAAAAGGATTAATGAATATTAAGGGAGAGGGAGAGAGGGGTGGAGGGGAAGAGGGAGAGAGGGGGGATAAATTGCTATAGTGTATATTATTGATGATTGCAAGTAACTATTAATATTTTTTAATAGCTAGGTTTTAATTAATATTGGTACTAGCTAATTACTATTACAATGTGAGTTAGAGAAACAGAAAGACATTTATGAAGAAAGGTAAGATACTTGCAGAGGTGAATATGTACAGATTGAAAAAGATAGAAGTTAGGTAGATGAATTTATGAAGATTATAGAGATCTAGATAGAGGTGAAATAGATTGAAGATAGGTAGAACAGACTGAAGATAGGAGAAGAAAAGAAGAAATAAAAGATACACTGCACACACTCTACTAGGTGGTAAAACAAACGCTGTTGTCTATAACCCAAAAAGGTTGCCATTGCAGTAGTAGTACCTATGCTAACAATAACTAACTTAAAGATAATATACTATTGCATATATAATACTATTGCATTATAAATACATTTGAAGAAATTTAATGGCGCATGATTTAAGATTGTAAAGGTAAAATGAATGGGAAAAATGGAGATAATTAAGGCGAGGAAGTGAGTTTGGAGTTTAACAAATTGAGGTAATGGATCAAAAATTGGCCTGAATACAGAGTTTTATTGCTCTATTGTTCCAAACGTAGTTGGGGTTCCCAAAACATAGTCTACTATAGTGAAACCCCAAAATGCTGTTGGTGTTCCCCAGACTATATTTAATTGTGATTATATATATATATATATATATATATATATATATATATATTTACCACATAAAGTGCACCATCTTCTTTGCTCAGTTTTTTATATAATATAATATATAAAACCTGTTTACCCTAGAAAATAACAATGTCAACCTAATTCATTCATATAAATTATTCGTAATTTGCTAATTAACTTAATTATCTTAATTACTGCTACAAGAAGTATATTTTAAGAATTTTTTTAAATTCTTATTTTTAAGATTTTCTTATATTTTTATATTTCATTTTCAAAATTTATATTTCTTTAATAGGTAAATTAAGTAATTATGGGTATAAAATCTTGGAAAGTTTTAATTAGTATTTAAGGAAATGTAGGATTACAGAGGACCATTAATTCCTGGTCTACGGTCCTATCTACTGAGGACGTCAAATAAATTTTTTTTTTTTTATTTATTAATATTTACAACTGTATAAAAAATACAACAAGTAAATTTCATCATAATGACATAATGATATGATACAGGATGTAGAGAAACTACCCAGAAATAAAAAATAAAATATATATT
>NW_027115270.1:1335292-1368095 GCF_000696795.3 Halyomorpha halys | reverse complement strand
ATAAAAAAAATAAATACTAACTTTACTTATAAACTTTTCCATGAGATACTTATTGTTCATAATATGAGCCTTCGAATACCCTTATTTTAATCATTTTAGTTCATATTTGTTATTATTAACAATTGTCAAATACAGGAGGCTCTCTCAGGGTATTAAATAATAATAATTCATAACTGATTCGCCAGTTTTACAGATTACTTTATGGAGTTATGGGCTTAACAATAAAAATTAATAAAGAATGCGTTTTTATATAAATATAATACATGTTTCCTTACTGTTTTATCTGTAAAACTATGCGCATCTTGGATAGTCATTTATACTTGAGACGAAAACTATGGAAAAATCCCAAACTAACAATCTTAAAATTAGCCCAGCGCGGAAATCTACTGGCCGTTCTATTTACAGATGGCGGTTGTAACTGTGGCCAGGTTTATACTAACATTTCCGGAATTCTGTCTATTTTTTTTTTTTTTAACAGGATAATCGTTTATAAATAGGCTAACAAAAACTCAAGTACGTATACGAAACCCTTAAAAGCTTAAAAAAATCTAATCCCACTTGTACCAAAAACTACTTCAACTTTATCACATTAAACGAACTATTTTGGATTACGTTTCGCCTCACTTTGCATGGGTTCGTCAGGGCTGTCTGATTGTAACACAGCGGACAACTAGATTTTTCAGTTTTCTTTTACTATATTGATATCTTTATTCATTACCACCCGGACTATCTTATATATCTAACTATATGAAATGTTTATCCATTAAAAAATATATATATGCTGTTATTTTCAACTATCTAAAATTTAATTATCATTCATATCTTTAAAATTCCAAATCTTGGGCTAGTTCAATTTTTTTTTATTAATTTTTAGCTATTCCTCTGCCTATTATATGGGATTTTTTTTTTTTTAATAATTTATTTATTGATATTTACATACATATATACAACAAGTAAATTTGCTGTAGGTGACATAGTGACATGATAAAAACATGTGGGGAATCTACCCACTGATAGAACTCCAATAACATTTCTAGAGGAGAAGATCTCGAGGCCATCTTCTTTTCAGACGCCTAGGAGGGTTATTAGGTAATGAAGAAGCCAGGTTAGAAACAAGTGGATTTGTGTGGTTGAGAAGTTTATTATGGAAGGAACGGTATCTGGTTCTGGCAACATATGGAATATTGAGGTCCTGATGGATGACTTGATTTGTGACAAAGTAAGGAGCATTAAGGATTTTACGAAGGATTTTGGACTGTAAGGATTGGATTCTGGAGGAATTTGATGGTTTAGTGGAGCCCCAAAGCTCAACTCCGTATGTCCATATAGGCCTTATAATAGTCATGTAGATCAGTCTTTTGTAAAAATATGGCCTTAAAAACAGAACAAAAGATGGACATAAGGGAACAAAGAACTAAAGGAAAATATAATATTCTCAGTTTAGTATATAATAATGATAATATAATATAATTAGGGTAATAAAAAGTAGATGGTGTAAATATATTCTATTTACTTAGTCTCTATTTTTTGAACTAGATAGTACAAGAGTTCAAGAGGAGACAAAAGGCAGTTATTTCACCCCAATTTTGTATTACTTTAATGAAAACTATGTATAATTACTAGTAAAAATTGATGAGTCTGCTAAATATAGGTAGGGGGAAATAAAAAGGGAGCTGTTTTAAAACGTTAAAGAAAATATTTTTTCTTTCAGAGCTCCATGTCTTTAAAATTACCAACAACACTAAAAAACCCTAATGTCACATCATTTAAAGAAGAGAAAATTTGTTAAAATATGAGCCCTAATATAGTCATTTACGTTCAATTATTCTCAAGATAAAGCTTTTCAAAACGCAACATTGGATAAAAAATGGACTGAAAAATCCGTAGTTAGTAAATTATTTTTACTAATTAATTATTATTATAAGAAATCTATATCACAAAAACCATTCGACTTACAAATGTCTATTGACGCTCAAATTAAAGCTAATTTAATGTACTATAATGTAGTTTATTGCTATAACTTCGTAAGAGCAGTAGTTTTCATTCGACAAAATGAATTCACGAAATGTTGATTGTTATCTAGCTGTTCAGCAGAAATCTGTAGGTTTAATATACCCTGAGATATTGTAATAAATCCAAAAACTGTATCTGAACAGCTAGAAATCAAGATTTTGTGAATTCATTTTGTGGAATATCCCGAAAAGGAGTGGTACCCTTCGAAGATAAACGTAATTAACTACTTTATAGTACATTAAATTAGCTTAAATTTGAGTGTTCATAAACATTTGTACGTCGAGTGGTTTTTGAGATATAGATTTCTCAAAATTTACTAACTATGGATTTTTCAGTGCATTTTTTATGAAATTTTGCTTTTTAAAAAACTATATCTTAAGAACTATTGAACGTAAATGGCTATAATAGGGCTCAAATATTAGCACATTTGCTCTTCTTTAAGTTATGTTAGATTAAGTTTTTTTTTATTGTTAATAATTTTAAAGAAACGGAACTCCGAAAAAAAATTTTTTTTTCTTACGTTTTTAAAACAGGCGATAATTTTTATCATCCCTACTTATTCTTGGCAAGCTAATCAATTTTGACTTTTAATTATACATAGTTTCCATTAAAGTAATAATAAATAACTACCTTCTTTTTCACCCCGACTCTTGTACTAAGATGATTTTACTGGAATTGAACCCAAATACGCAATAAGGATTCAAATCATGTTTATATAAAATTGTAATTCACAAGTCGTATCAATAATGTTTTAAAAGAATCTTTATTTTGTAACAGAAACACCAAGGCACAGCGTTCCTCTTTATCAGACACATATTACCATGGGTTTTTGTCTGAAAAAGAACAAAAAATATCTATATAGCTCAGAAAACACATAAAAAATAAATTGGTTGGTTGCATAAATGGATTCATTTATTGTGGAAAATTCCTGAGTTCGAGTTTCGTGTAGGAAACCAATTGAATATTGTTGTGAGATTTGAGTAAAACTTTAAATAACAAAAAATTATTTACACCATTGTGTAAGTTAAAAATACTATTTTTAAGGCTGATGAAATGTTTGTAAGCAGAAAGAAAAATCGGCAATCGTTAACTCAAAACTGTTTGAAATCTCACTGGATCTACTCTGACACTAATCCACTCAGGTGTATTCTATAAAGTTTTTATTTTTGGTACTTATTTTGTTTACAGCATGCGTTATTTGAGTATGATTATTTTTAATGTCGTTATCAGCACGTATTTTTTATTGGAACATTTTTCGTTTTTGATTATGTTGCATATTTTAACGAGAGACCTCTTCTTAGCGGAGGTGATCACGAGCCGGCGCCTTCATGAAGTTCAAACTATTTCCCTTCTTTTGTCCAAAGCCTGGAAATCCTGGACCTTCTTTTGTTGTCGGGGTCTACCTGGAGGGCGACATCCAATGGGCCTGACTTCCAAGAACTTCAGTTGCCTCTTTTCGACCGTGTTCCTTAAGACAGGTACACAAAGATCCCTTATCCTTATTCTCTCATTACTTATTTCATCTCTCCTTATTCTTCCAGCTATTCTTCGTAGATAATTCATTCCAACTGCTGAACTCTATTCTAATGCCTAGCAACCGACACCCAACGTTCACTTCATAAAGAAGGATAGGTAGATAGACAGCCTTCAAGATGTGCAGTTTGACATTATTTTCCATCTCCCCTTTTCCTTACCCCAATTTTTCCAGTTCAACTTCACATTCAATAACGGTTTCCTTTAAATTTTCACTTGAGTGATTATATCGTCTGCGACAACCTAAACTTGTTCTATCCTCATATTCTCCTTTTACACAACCATCCGTGTTGTCCTCCATTTGCGTATTTTTTAAAATATCGCGTACGAATATGATGAAAAGAAGTGGGCTAAGAATGTCACCTTGTTTAACTCTCTTACTCACTGGCAGTTGCGATCAGTGCGGCAGCACTCTCGCTATAAAAATACAAAAATCATTATGACTGTTGAAAGTTCTGACTTACAGTTTCAATTGAAGTACTACAACTCACAGATTAACCAAGATTACATTGATAGGCTGTAAAGAGGTGGTAAACCTACAAGGCTGGTTTCATTGATAATAAGTGGAGAGGTTGTGTTCGCATTAAAGGATTCCACTAGGCCCCATATCAGGAAATTTCGATATTTCATATACACTCGTTGTTGCCTGCGATACTAGTAGTGATACTTCCCGTCGAGTATCAACGCTTAGCATTGGACACGATTCTTAATTTATCCAGACTTATAATGTTTTTATTCCTTTAGCTGTTAACTGGTATAAGCCACGGGTATCTCTGTCGGTTGTGTCGATATTTTTATCGATACCGGCTCTGATTTTGTTCTTGTAGAATATTTACCGATTATAGATTACAAAATTACACTACTCTTAATGTTATAATCTTATGATGTCAAATTGATATAATCTTTACATTCTTAGCTTTGTATTATATTTTTTATATACTGGTTTTAGCCCATTATAAGCATGTAATATACATTTTTATATTTTCTGATGATATAGGTTTTAATGTGAACCAACATTACTATGTAAAATTACCTATTGACATGGTCCATTTAATTCTAGGCACCCTACGTCGGCTATTGCCAACTACGGCTGCATTCATGGTTTTAAAAAAATTGCATGAAGGATAACTTCGTGCTACATGACTAGTCCACCTTAACCTCATTGCCTTCATATCATGAAGTACATTTATGCTTCGAGTAAATGCCTTATTACTTTACATTTGACTTTATTATTTTATAGTTTAATCAATTTATTTATAAACACAGCTCACGATTATATAGAAGACTTGATAAAACAATTTACTACTAAATGTTGAACTATTAAAAGTGATCATTCATTGATTCATGAAGTACGTAATGTTACCTTTATTGTTAATTTATTTAAACTGTTTTCAGGAGAGCATATTTTGTAAGTACTTCATCTGCCAGAAAAATTATAACCTGGTACATTACCTAATTGTATTTTATATAAAATCATTAGTATTACGACTTCTCCAGTAAAAAATACCAAATTCTATGAATACATTTTTTTTTTACTATTTGTTTAAATCCTGAACATATTGTGTTAATCTCAAATTAAATAATAATTATCAATAAGCATTTACAATTATTTTTTTAAAACTTAGATGTAATGAAATACAACATTTATAGCTTAATCATTGAAAAATACTGAAAATTAAACAAGCATTTGAAAATATTACATGTTAAATATAAAATAAATACCATAACAGTCTAAATCTATAATAATCAGTTACTATAAAAACTGTAATGTTAATTAATTAAATTAAATTACATATTAATATTTTAAAACCTACCGACAGACAAAAGTCATATATCTCTTAGCCCAGGACGATTATTGAATAGAAACAAAGGTAAAATAATATACTATAATAAATAATCGCATTCCTAAATATCTAAATATGAAGGCAGCCATTGATTCGGATGCTAGAAAAGAAATATAGTTGCTTTAGCTGTGAAAAATGTACCCATTTCAAGTCCCCCAGGGAGTGAGGTTCTATGTCACTTTTGAAATATTTGTTTTAAATGGGAAGAGGAGACTTTATGATAGTTAAATCAAGCAATATTTAAAAAGCGACTAAAATTGAAAAAACGGCGTGAAGAGGTAAAAGCCATTGATTGGCTCGTACTGTTCCCCTACTCATCCGCCACGCCCTGGGAGGCAAATAAGCCAGCCTTTTTAGCTTCACTTTTTCTGCTAGCTTACCCCCTCCATTATACTCCTTCCTCGAGGGCTACTATTCATGATATCAGAGACTTGATTATAAAAAAAAAATTATGTAGCATTTGTTTAACTTTTTTTCTTAATGAGGTTTAATTTTCTGTCTATGAATAAATTTTCTAAGAGAGAAATACCTGGTGATTGAGTAGAGATGCTGACCACATCATCTTGTATAATGGTAAGTCTGGAGCCACTACGTCTTTTTCTAGACATTAGACCCTTCATTAATAATAATAATAATCTTTATATATTCTGAAATTGATCCCTTTTGAATAATTTACAGGCGTCAAAATTAGGCTTTAGAGCCTTGGAGTAAATTACAAAATAAAGATGAAATTACAAGATGTCATAAAATAAAGTAATACAATGAATTTAAAAATATACAAATAAACAACAATAATTAACAGAATATATAAAATAATTATATATATATATATATATATAAATTAGTTGCAATGATACAAGTTTTCTTTGTAAAATTCAAGGTTTAATTATTTTGCACCCTTTATTTTTTCAGTATACCAATTATTGAAAAAATAAAGTCATCTGAAGATAAAACAGAAAGTTTTTGATTATCATTTAAATATGAAAATATGAATGTAAACATCAATTGATTCTTGTTTCTATTTTTAATTCATTTTAGTTTATTAGATGTTGCAACCTTATGATTTATGAAATAATAGTTGATTTTACTTAATTACTCAATTTTACTTATCGATATTCTTATTATTTTATATTTTAAATTGTGTACGTCATTAGGCTCTAAAGCCCCTTACCAATGGCTGTAATATTATTCTTAAGGGACTAGTCCCACTATATATTTATTATTATCTTATTTTTAAAAAATACTTAATAATAAAAAGCCAGTCCCCTAATAAAAATCATTTCTAACTATAATTTTAAAAACTATAAATGCAAAGCTCGTTAACTGTTAGCCGGTGGTTGGAGGCCGTGGGAAAGGGAGCAGGGTTACCCGGCTGCTTTGTCTCTAAGCCCTCCATAAACCGGGTCGTTATGTTAGCGCTCTGTCATTAGCACCGTGTACCAGATTGCCTATGTACATATGTAAATGTACCTACACCTTCACCTCACCACATACAAAAGTAGGTACCCGAGGGGCGTTATCAGACTCATTAATCCCGTGGAAACAGAGCGAGAAATTATAACTAGCTGATTGCGTAGCCTCATGTAATTAGTTGAAATCTTCTCAACCATTAATAGCACTCTCATACCTTTTCTATGACGCCTTGTATGTTCCTCTTATGAAACACTCCTTGTTTCTATGCATCCATTCGTGATCCTTCATCGTATATAAATCCCATTGCTAGGACAAATATTACAAAGTTTACAAAGAAATAACGGCGTAGTTTAAAATATTTGGTCACAAATAATCCAGTTTCCGCAATTAGAACTGATTAATAATGGGCAGTATTTGGTATATCATGGTGAAAAAAGACAAAATGTTGTTATGCAAGCAGACGTTTTTATGTAATTATATTTCTGTATCCATATCACTCTGACACATTATCATAGCATTCTAAGAAAACAGTTTGAACAGATGAAACCATCTTAAAAAAAGTTTACTTCGAAGAGAAGACTATGGATGTGAAAAGAAAGATTTCAATAAAACTTTTTTAGTCATACAAAGTCGAAAAATATTAGAAACTTGTCAATGTGCACTAGGAACCGAGAAATAAATATATTTTTTACATTTTTTAAAATTGTATTTATAATAGTTTTCTGGCTTTCCAATGTATGGTATTGAAGATAATTATATACCATTTGAAAAATTATTTTTTTGTGTAAAAAACTGATTGATTTAAATTTGTAAAAAAATACATAAAACAGACGTTGGTAGTTGACTAATTTTTTCACTTTAAACTTTAAAAACCCTTGAAATTAATCAATTCATTTAAAACTTTTTTTTTAATATCTTTATTGAAATTTACAACTGTATATTATATAACCCATTGAGTAAATTTGATCTTAATGGAGAATTACAAGCCTGTAGAGCAACTACCCATTGGTAGCACTCTAATGACATTTTACATTAGCTGATTTCGTGGCCATCTTCTTTTCAGGCACCTCGGAGGATTGTCAGGAATGGAAGAGGGTGCAAGGTTAGAAACTAAGGGGTTTGAGTGGTTAGGGAGTTTGTAATGGAAGGAGGGATATCTGGTTCGGGCTAGATCGGTTACATAGAGAACATTAAGGTCTTTATGTATGATTTTATTTGTGACAAAGTAAGGAGCATTGAGAATTTTATGAATTATTTCGGATTGTAAGGATTGGATTCGAGAGGAATTCGAAGGTTTTGTGGAGCCCCAAAGCTCAACTCCTTATGTCCAGATAGGCCTTATTACAGTCATGTAGATCAGTCTTTTGTAATGAATTGGAAGTTTAGACCGATTGTCCAGTAAGTGCTGTAATAGTCGAAATCGACGTGCAGTTTCCTGTCATTTCAGTCTTGTATGAGGATTCCTGGTTAGTCATTTGTCCAGATGCAGTCCAAGGTAGCGGATCTGTTCGACAGGGGTAAGAGTAACATTATTAAATGAAACTGTAGGGCAGTCGGGAGGTTCACGACGAAGGGTAAAGGTGATTTGATGGGATTTGGTGGAATTTATCTTAATCCTCCAATTACGACACCATTCTTCGAGGGCTGTGATATGGAATTGGAGAGTTTGGGATGCAAAGTTTTATTATTAACAGCGAGCACACATGTGTCATCAGCATACGTGGTGAGGATAGTGTTAGGATTTGTTGGGATGTCAGCTGTATAGACGGTATAGAGGATGGGACTGAGGATACTACCTTGAGAAACACCAGCGGACTGAGAATAGAGAGAAGAATAGGAACCATTGTGGTTTACTTGGTTTAATCAATCGATGAGAAAGGATCGGATGATGAGGAAATATGTAGAAGGGAGGAATCTACGGAGTTTGTAAAGCAGTCCCGGGGCTTTAATATTTAAAAATGATTTCACAACGGAGGCCAACAGCCATCCTGGAACAGTCTAAGTTGCTGCCGTCAAAGAAAAACATCCTCCTGCAAGCGCCGTTGTACAAAATAAAGACATAGTGAACTATAATGATCTTAAAAATATTTAAAACTTAACATTTGCCTTTCAGGAGTTAAAAATCTGTATCTATTTTTCCACTGCTAAAATGGGAGTAGAAAAGCCCGCACAAATTATGCTTCCATCACAATTTGTAATAATTAAAATGAAATCAATTATCAAAAAATAAAGAACGATAACGTCTAGAAAGATTAGCGAAGTCGATAGAAAGTGACGTACTTAAACAATAGACTTTGAGTAATTTATGATTATTTTTTTTTATCGAAAATCACCTGATGAAGTATGAATATTTATTTTTAAAGTTTTTTCACTTTTCAAATATTATGTATGTGTCATGATTTTAACTATTGTGTTGCTTATAACCTAAAGTTGTTCAGAAATTAATAAGAAGAATCTCACATATAATCTGGAGAGCTCCCATGACTTTAAGTACCAGGAGAGGCCAATAGGTTAAAAATGCCCCTGAATCCCGTTAAGTATCGGTTGAGATGCTCAGTTAATGAAGAAAAAAGACAGTTATCTCACCCCAATTTTTTATTACTTTAATGAAAACTATGTATAATTACTAGTCAAAATTAATGAGTCTGCCAAGTATAGGTAGGGGGAATAAAAAATGGCGACTGTTTCAAAACCTTAAAAAAACATTAATTTTTCATTCAGAGCTCTATATCTTAAAAACTACCAACAACTCAAGAAAATCTCAGAGAACATTATTTAAAGAAGAGTAAATTTGCTGAAATATTAGCCCTAAAAGAGCTATTTACGTCCAATAGTTCTCGAAATATAGCTTTTTAAAAAGCAAATTTTCTTAAAAATCTACTGAAAGATTAGTAGTTAGTTAATTTATTTTGAGAAACCTATATCTCAGGAACTATGTGACGTAAAGATGTCTATTAGCACTCAAATTAAAGCTAGTTTGATGGACTTTAAAGAGGTTTATGACCTTTACCTTCGTAGGAAAAATAGTTTTCATGATATTTGCTAAAATAAATTGATTTATAGTTGTTCAGACAATAAGTTTGATTTATGAAAAAGATTATTTCAGAAACTATTGGACGTACAAATATCTGCCAGCACTCAAATTAAAGCTACTTAATATTACTATAAAATATTATATGGATTTATTGAATGACACAATTTCTTCCTTATTAAACTATAATAGTTTATTTCATATCATACAGCAGAAAGGTTCTCAGAAAGGTAATTATTCTCCTGCAATGTATGACTAATAGAAAGTTTTTACTCAATAATGACATTAATATTATAATATATTAGCAAATAAGACAAATAGGAGAAAATTATATATCATATATAGGTTTTTGTTATCAACAGCCTGAAGATGGGGGAAATCTCCCGAAACGTTGCTGTATGATATGAAATAAACTATTATAGTTTAGTAAGGAAGACATTGTGTCATTCACTAAATCCATTTAATACCATAAGAATCTTCCAGTTAAAGGATTATTAAATTTACTATAAAATAGTTTACAGAGTTAATCTTTGTAGGAGTAGTAGTCTTTATGATATTTGATAAAATAAACTCACAAAATGTTAATTCCTAGTTGGATGTTGATGTTGGATTTTTGAAAAAATATATCTCTAGATCCATAAGAGGCGCATATGTCTGCCAATACTCAAAATAAGGGAAATTTAACTTACTATAAAGTAGTTTATGACACTTATCTTCGTAGGGGTAGTATTTTTAATGATATTCACAAATGAATATAAATTTGGCCGAATATAAAATCCGCAAATGGCGGAAAATTTGTCCGAACTAGTATGAATCAATTTATTTTAGCAAATTTCATGTAAACAATCACTCTTAAGAAGATAAACATCATAAACTACTTTATATCTCATTAAACTAGCTTTAATTTGAGTGCTAATAGACATCTTTACGTTAAATGGTTTTTGAGATATAAATTTTTCAAAATAAATTCACTAACTACTGATCTTTCAGTACGTCCCATACATCATTTTTATGATATGTTTTTATGATATATCTCGAAAACTATTTAATGTAAATAACTCAATTAGGGCTCATATTTTAGCAAATTTACTCTTCTTTAAATGACATTCTCTTAGGTTTTCTTGTGTTGTTCCTACTTTTTAAGATATTGAGCTCCGAATGAAAAATTAGTTTTTTATCGCTTTGAAACTGCGCCGGCATTTTTTATTCCCCCTACCTATACTTGGCAGACTCATCAATTTTGACTAGTAATTATACATAGTTTTCATTAATGTAATCAATAATTGGGGTGAGATAACTGCCTTTTTCTCCTCTTCGGCTTTTGTACTATGAATCCAGGCGAATTACGGCTTATTTGCGTAAAAGGGAAGACCGGACTTGACCTTACTTCAGGGATGGATCATTCGCATGCATACATAAATATATACAATAAATATGAACCAATTTTTGATCTAGGATAGCACAGGAAATGCTTTTAGATCGCTTCTAGAAATAGCTCATATGAAGAGACTATAATAAAGAATGAAGATAAACAGAGAGGGAGGGATAAAGAGGATGGAAAAGGATGGAGGAGGGGAGGCAGGAAGTAGGCTGCACGTGCCTCATGCACACAGCGCCACAATGAAACTGTATTTATATTGGCTGTGTGTTGTCACCCCCTGCTCGAGTATACACCTGAGTCAATTATTTTGGAATATTATAAACATATTTTCCCTCCTTTGAAATCCTCGCTTAATTTCTTGTATTTCACGTCTGTCCTCAATATTACGTTCTCGCCTTGTTAACCATCCACGTCGAAAATGAAACCCAGGCCGGTTCCGATTCTGGACTGTGAATCCGAGGTTTATGTATTCAAAGAGAAATATTAATAGAAATTTAGGAAAACACTGTATTATGACGTAAGTTATATGTATGTACATATTTCATTATGCATTTGGAAATTGTAGTAAACAAAGAACGTACAAATGCACAAATTAATAATTATTATATATTTATATATATTATATTAATTTGTTGTGATTGTTATTAAAAAAAACTTTTTTACTGCTTTTTTGTTACTCGAAATTTGCAGAATTTTTGAATGCAAAATATCTCTCATTTTTTTCTCCCTGGGTCACTGGTTCCTTATCTTTTTATGTAAAAATGTACTATACAATTATCCTTATATCGGCTTAACATGCAGGAAAAAAGAAAAACAGTGATAAGTGATAGACTGTATGTTTATCATTATAATTTTTCTTTTGAGGAAGTAGCGTTCGCTTGTAGCATCTCACCTTGGTTTGGGTACCACTGCACTCTACTATACTTGTGATCAACTCTTATCATCATTGAAGTAATCGAAATTAAGTCTCAAAAAATACTTTTGTAAGGAAAATTAAGAATTAATTAAAAAAATTCTGGATAAGATTAATTTTTTTTTTAGTAGTACTTGTATTCATCGAATAATAAATTTTTTACTGCCTTGTAAATTATGTAAATTCGTGAAATTAATTCTTAGATAATTGTTTTAATTTTAATTATTGGGATACAAAATATAATTTCGTAAAAAAGTTTAATAACGATTTTTTTTATATAAACTAGGACCCCGTGTCCACCAGCCGACTTCCCCCCATTTTACACATAATACTACTGTTCATTTAGTTATACTACTCGTACTGATATTACATAGTGCGTACTACATAGCACTACTGAAATTGTATAACTGTAATTTAAATGTATTCTGTAGTTCGGATTGTATTATTTTTTCAATACATCATAAGCAAGGAAATATAAATGTAGTATTTATTACGACCCATTTTATTACTCTACCTTATATTTAAAATAAAATATTACATAGTGATCACTTAAACATTTTTTATATAATATATTATCATTTTTATAAATTATATTAATACGCTTATTCAATTTTTTTGTTTAATATCAGGTATAATATAAGGTATTATGTTTTAAACAGTTTTAAAAATAAAATCATAATATCTTGAGACTATTTACAGGCATCTAAAGACCCAAAAATGTGGAAATCTTATTTTTTTTTTTTTTTGCCTTCAACGATAACATCCTCTTTCTTGCACAAGCTTTTATCTATCAGCTAACTTCCCTGATCCTAAGGGTCGTTTCATGAAACTATAAAATCTGAACCCAAAATGAATTTTTCAAATTGTACTTTCTGAAATGTGCATGTTAATACAAACAAACTCTTCGGCTTTAATAAGTGGTTAAAGATTATAGTATTTCTCTTTTTAATGCCATTTACGAAAGACGTTGCTTATAAATTTTGACTTACTAAGCAAGTGCTTGATAAAATAGTAATAGAGTTCAGGCGAATAGGTGCCAGACTGCCTTTGTTAGCAGAGGTAACCAAAGTAAGTAGCAAGTTCCTTGTAGGAAAGTCATTCAAGTTAAATTACGACTTAACAAGACTCCAGTCAGTTCAGGACTTGACGTTCTAATTTAGGATAGATACATTAAAAAGTCGGTTTCCTGTTAATTTATTTGTTAAAATATAAATAATTATAATTTTTATTTATTAACTAGAGTGGTACCTCCTGCCCGCCTGACTGTGGACCAACCCCCTTCATTTTATAAGTTTTCAATAAATCCAGGACGAACTTCAGGTCGATATCGTTCAGTTTATTGTTGTTATTTGTAACGATTTGAATTTAATATGAAAATAAAAATTGTAATAAAGTGCATACAATTAGGTAATTGCTCATACTAAGATGTTTTCCAGTAAATACTCGATTTTATGTGAATCAGACAATAAGTATATTGCTTAGAAAATTTAATAGTTTCACAGAATATACTTTTTTTTTAATATTTATTTATTGCTATTTACAAATGTACATTATAATACATTTAGTAAATCTGATCTAAGTTAAATTGGAGACTTACAGGCGTGTAGATAAACTACCCATTGGTAGCACTCTAATAACATTTTACATTAGCTGGTCTCGTGGCCATCTTCTTTTCAGGCGACTCGGAGGATTGTCAGGAATTGAAGAGGATGCAAGATTAGAAACTAAGGGGTTTGAGTGGTTAGAGAGTTTATAATGGAAGGAGTGATATCTGGTTCGGGCTAGATCGGTTACATAGGGAACATTAAGGTCTTTATGTATGATTTTATTTGTGACAAAGTAAGGAGCATTGAGGATTTTACGAAGGATTTTGGATTGTAAGGATTGAATACGAGAGGAATTCGAAGGTTTAGTGGAGCCCCAAAGCTCAACTCCATATGTCCAGATTGGCCTTATTACAGTCATGTAGATCAGTCTTTTGTAATGTGTTGGAAGTTTAGACCGTTTGTCTAGTAAGTGCTGTAATAGTCGAAATCGACGTGCAGTTTGCTGTCTTTTCAGTCTGGTGTGAGGATTCCATGTTAATCGCTTGTCCAAGGTAGCGGATGTGTTCGACATGGGTAAGAGTAACATCGTTAAATGAAACTGTAGGAGAGTCAGTAGGCTTACGACGAAGGGTAAAGGTGGTTTGAAGGTATATGTTGGAATTTATCTTAATCCTCCAATTACGACACCAATCTTCGAGGGCTGTGATATGGGATTGGAGATTTTGGGATAGAATTAATGAGTTATTATTAACAGCGAGCACACATGTGTCATCGGCATACGTGGTGAGGATAGTGTTAGGATTGGTTGGAATGTCAGCTGTATAGACGGTGTAGAGGATGGGACCAAGGATACTACCTTGAGGAACACCAGCGGACTGAGAATAGAGGGATGAATAGGAACCATTGTGGTTTACTTGGAAAAATCTATCAGTGAGAAAGGAACAGAATATACTACTAACAACATTGTCATTGCTTGAAGATGTACTTAAAAATTAAGTTAGCCTAGAGGTAAACTTTACACTCTCAGTTGAGTAACACTTGAAATGGTCGAGTTCATGAACACTTGAGGTCTCAAGTTTTAGATTGAGAGTAAAAAATCGATTATTTTTAAAATCGAATAAAGCAATAGATTCACGAGTTCAGCACTTGTTTAATGATCAGGAGTTTAGAGTGTTCTGAAACTGGGGGGTTAAAAAAAAAATTCACATAATTATCATATATTTGAAGAGGATAGTCGACTGTATGAAGTAAATTAGAGAAACATAGCCCGGGTGGCGGTCAAAAAATTTAACTTGTCAGTTGGTATCGGAACTCCATTCTTATCAGCCCTCACGAAGCCCTGCAACGTTGCTTAACAATAAATAGTTATTTGTTACTATTTTAAAACCTTTTTTGACCGTCACCCGGACTATCTTCCTACAACAAACATAATTTACTTCATTTTATTCAAATAACCCACAATATCTTTATAATTGTAATAAAAATTACTACCAACTGACCAATAATTAGTAATTAAAGTAAAAGAGAAAGAATTTCAAAGGTATAAAATTCCCATATATGAGAAAATAAACTATTCTACTCAATCGGCCAGTTTAGCGATTCATTTCTCATCTATTCCAATCAATTTACTCGAGAGGAATACTGTATCTTAAACGGTACTTTATTCATCTACATCACTACTCTTATTTCTCCTTTGTTCTCATTTCGTCAATTATCAAAATTATTTATAGTTAAAAATAATCAATATTTTTTTCTTAACAAAGAGATATGGAATGTTAATTATTTAAAATAAACCAAATTAAATGTATTTTTTTTTAATCGGTATTTAACACCTGACAGAAAATATCAATCACGATAAATTTAATCAATATTAAATACCACTTAATTTTACATTGATACAACAAATTCAATAAAAAAAAAAATTAAGAGCCGTTTTTTAAAACAATTGTGATGTAAAATTTATTATACTTCTGGCAAATCGAATTTATCGAAAACGTTGCTATAACATCCAAGAGATATATCTTCCTATTAGTATATCTAGAGAATTATTGAACATAAATAGCTCTTTCAAATTTTATCCATTATAGTCTCAAAACCCTGAACATGGCCGGATTATAAGAGAAATAAAAGGTTTTGAGACTATAATGGATATAATTTGAATTATTTATTTTTAAAAAAATTACCAGTCTCAAGAAAATATTAAGAATAGAAATAAATAGCTCTGTTAGGGCTCAAACTTGAGCAAATTTACACTACTTTTGTTTCTAATTTATTTGTTGCTATTTACTACTGTATGAAAAATATATAAAATGAGTAAATGTCATGTGAGTTATACAATGGCATCGTTCAGACTTGTGGTGAGTATTCCAATTGATAAAAATCCAATAACATTGCTTGAGTTGAAGAGCTCGATGCCATATTATTTTCAGAAACCTAAGAGGATTATCAGGTAATGAAGGAGAAGCCAGATTGGAAACAAGCGGATTTGAGTGGTTAGAAAGTTTATCATGAAAGGATTAGAATCTGGTTCTGAACAAAGTGGATGGATAATGGATGACTTAATTTTTTTACAAGTAAAGAGCAACAAGGATTTTACGAATGATTTTGGATTGAAAGGTTTAGATACGAGAGGAATTCGATGGTTTAATGGAGTCTGAAAGATCAACTCCGTAAGTCAAGATAGGCCTTATTAGTGACATATAAATGGGTCTTTTTTTTCGGCCAAGACCCATTGGAGTCCTACCATGGTTGGGGGTCAAAGTCAAACATCTCAAATCCAATGTATCATAATGTATTAAGTTGTATACCATATAGCCTTTTTTTTTTTCTTTAATCTTCCATTTGAGGATCTATACAGCTCCTGGTGAGGGGGAGTCAAGTTTTTCATTTAGTGGGACCGCCCCTCAATGAAAAAAGTCAACGCCACAGGCCGGATTCGAAGCGGCACCGCCAATAGACATCAAATTGGTAATACTGTGTTTTAACCATTGAGCTACTGGCGGCCCAAAATGGGTCTTTTGTAATTAGTTGGTAGTTTAGACCATTTGTCTACTAAATGTTGTAATAATATGACTCGACGAGCAGTTTCCTTTTTTATATGAGAATTCCAAGATATTCATTGTCCCGTTGTAGTCCTAAATAGCTATTTGACAGAACTATGTGAAGAATCATTAAAGGATTCTGTAGTCATAACAATACTTTAAAAAAAGGTTGTATTAATTTTTATCGTGCGATTGATAAATTTAAAGATGTTGAGCACAGTGAAAAATGGGTGAAAAGTTTATGCTTTTAATTTTTGGGTCACTATTTTAATTTTTTTTTTTTTATTTGTTATTTAAAATCAATAACATAATCTTCTTCAGTGAGTGATTTTCTATAAAATTGATACCACAAAATATTTTGCTTACGATTTAGAAAACAAAATTCAAGATGGCTTAAAAAAAAAGAAGGTATTTCTTGTAGATGATTCTATACTGTTACTATGTCAAAATGATACCAAAAACGGACAAATAAATTCAAAATTCGTCTTCTTCACTACTATCAAATCGTATATTTTTATTCAAAACTCGGATTCAATATTTTGAAATTTCGTTAAATTTTTAATTTAATTCACCCGAGTCACATTTACTTTTATTTTTCGTTTTTTGTAAATAGATATCATTTTGTATTGAACTTCGTAGTTCGTAAGCCCGTTATGCCGTTGCCTTGGTAACAACTCTGTCTTCTGACAAGAAAATTGCCCCGTGAACATTCTCGTTAAAGCGAGGACTTGAGGCATTCCCAGAGGGTTTCTCTTCGACTGCCACGCCAAAAAGGTCCAGTTGTATATAATATACATTTGTTAAAAAAAAAACAATGTTTGCTGAATGCAATAAGTTGTTATGGTTTTCATAGCGTCCTGTATCAAAGGTGAAGCAAGATAGTGTGGCCTATCCACGTGGAGATGATTACAATAACTGTATTGCGCTTGTTGCGGCTTGTACATCCTTGCGCATGCCTTAAGAACTCTGTCGAAAGAGATCATCGTTTGCGTCATTCGACTTGTAGGTAATCAGCTGGCGTCAATTGTGGATTCCTAGTTGGCGTTACAGTACATGAGGTCATTCGGTCAGCTGAGTCCGTTCGGGAATTCCAATAAATTGATAAAGTTTCTATCAAGGAATATATGTTCATTCAATAGACCTCTTGTTTTCATTTATACGTATAAATTATATTCGGAATGAAACAGATACACTGATTACTTATTATTAGGAATGTACGTTCTATTAATGTTGGGATTAAATGAACTAAGTTAGCCAAAAAACAAAAGTGTTCGAATTTTTCAGTAATTCACGAACCCCTTGGGCAGTTGCATTTTAATGAGTAGTGAAAGAATTGATATTCGTTAATCTAGTTTGAACAATATACAAATCCCCGCTATCATATTTGTTGTAAATCACAACCATCGTCATTTTTTTATATTCTTTTTTTTATATTATATCACAGATTAACTTCTGATTTTGCTCATCAATATCTATATTCGAAGTGGCAGGAACCATCTACTTATCAGACGCCTCAAAGATTACAGAAAATCAAAAGGAACGCTAAGATAGAAACTAATCTGTTTATTTGACTATGGAATTATCTCTTTCGTGCCAAGCCTGTAACATAATAGTGACATTGTCTTTGTAGATTATTTATCTGGGTATTGAGGAATTATTACATTTTTTGGATTGGATAGAGAAAAAAATCTATGATTTGTTGAATCCTTTAAGTTCGATGTGTCTGGACGTATTTCGAAAAAGAAGATTCGATATAGTTCTTAGATTCAGACATTAATATTTGACACAGTCACTGAACACTACTTGGACTGACCTTGGGCTGAAGAATGGCGTAGAATCCTTTATTTTAATTAAAAAAGTTAAAATGTTCTTGTACTTGTATAAATTTAGTATTTTACATAGCTACATTGGATTTTTTATTCTTCTGGTACGTGTTTCTATACCAGTTGCTTCCAACCGGTGGTCCCCGGACCACAGGTGGGCTGCGAGGGCCTTGGGACTAGCCGCGAGAGGTACAGATATATTGTGTGACGTTTCATTGTTAGAACTATTATATCAATTATCGTTGTGATTGTTGGATAATTTATTTGTGGATCTGTGGCAACACTGTCTCGACCACGTTTCATGTATAACCTTACACATTGTATATACGAGTTAGTCTCTTCTATTGTTCCGTTGCGTGTTGTTACTGTGTTCAATAAATATTGTCATAACTCCATGACCTGTGTTATCTTTTGCCCTAAACTATAGAATCTTAGATTCAACAGTGATGACTGGATGTTAGCTGAAACATTTCAATAGGGAAATGGACAAAATTGAACCAAAATACACTTTTAAGTGACCTAATTTACAAATATTTTTCGGAGTGGCACCCCCTATTTTCATAAAGTAGATTTAAGAGTTAAGCTGCATACTGTTCAATTTGCGGTTTGTACCACTGTTTTAGACTTACTGATCGACGAGTTCTTCGCACTGTTGTAAACGTGCATATTATAACTTGTATGCTAATTTCTAGTATGTATATCTATAAATAAAAAGTTTTTTCTTTTTTCAGATATATTTTTCTATCATATCAATTTTTTAACACAAATATAGTTGTAATTTCTTATTTTCTAATGCTGATGTATATTTTTCCGATTAAATTCTGAATCTAACTGCCAAACATATAATGATTCAATGATATAAATCAATATATTCATGCTTTTCTTTAGTAGTGACACATTTAATACTATTTTTTCCTTTTTAATTTTGGATGTGACGTATTGCTTGCATCCATTATACCGTAAACTGTAATTTTTTTTTATGATCCGGTATCCGGTAACAATGGCCCCCACCATGGTTTCATTTCGTGGAACCACCACAGTTCGCAAAGACCTACGCCTCAACTCCCTCAGTTACAGACGGCCTAATTTCTTTCTGACAACTCTTACAGCTTTGCGGCAGTCTGTAAAATAACTATAGTAGAAAAAGTGACCACAGTCTACAGTATCATCTTTGGAAAACGTCTAATTAAAAATAAAATCAAAACTTTTAAACTTTTATGCCACTAACAAAGCTAAGAATCGATATGTTATAATTAGTCATAACATTTCTTTTTATATTTGATCTAATTTCGCTAAAGTATTATATGTATTATCAGATATATTTTGAATGAGAGCATGGATTGTGTATTGCGTTTAATACGGCTAAAAATAAAACTGCTGAACTGCAAGGAGACAGTAGTGCAATCAGATGTCTGGAGAAAGCAAAATCGATTTTGATTAATTTAAATTGAGAATATCCGTGCCTGGTCTGTAAAAGAGGTGTATTATCATAGTTTTTATTAAGAATAACATATTTTTTTCGTAACCTCCTATATTATCATATTCGTACATACATATTACAGGGAAATGATATATATATATACAAATATGTATACATATATCATTTCCTTGTAAGATGTAGTATTATACGAATATAATAATACAGGAGGTTACGAAAAAAAAATGTTATTGTTAATAAAAACTAACAATAACATTTTTTTTTCGTATCCCTCTGACAAACTAAGTTATTTAATACAAACCTATAGGAGTTATATGTATTGTGAGGTACGAAGTTAATTTTCAGAACAAACTCTGATTTTTTTTTAAAAACATTTTAATTCGCTTTAGGTCTCAGTTGCCACATAAATAGAACGAGGGCTTACTATGTTAAATTAAACCAAAATATTTTTCATTATTGATTATTAACTTAGAAGCTTATTTTATATTTATTTTAATATTAAGGAGGAGATACTTCCTCTAGATTTTTTTTTTTAAATACCTTTATTACTTTAACAATGTTTCGGGGTGTTTTCCTTTATTAGTTTATCTAATCCCTGTTACTAAAACATTCTAATTAAACATTGTACTAACTATAAAGTGTAATTGAAGGGATTAGATAACCTGAAGATGAGAAAAAAAATACCCCAAAATTAAGAGAAATATATATTTTTTTTAACACTTTATTTAATTGATAGATATTACAATCTGCCACACTATTGTGGGAAATAGGTAATAGTGATGAATGATCACATCCATACTAAAACAAAATAAAATAAAAATGAAAATAAATGAAAGAAATAAAAAAATAGTACATAAAAATAAATAAAATCTCTCTTAAAATATATACAAATAGGAGAATAAAGAAAATGAACATAATCAAACTATCTGTGTAAAAAAATAAATAAATAAAATAATATAATCTCTAGTCACATTTACACACTTATATACAATAGAGAGAAAAAATTAAGAATCTTTACCTTAACACTTAAGTACACAACCTAAATATCTTTTTTATATCAATTGATAAAATAATAAATAACGAATATGAACTATTCGATACTATATGTAACAATATTAATAAAGTTATTACATTTGGTATATATTATAAGAATTAGTAAATTTAAAATTGTAACTCAACCCTCAAGAATAAATCTTCAGTTTAAGTAGGTACATCACTATGAAATAAATTAAATTTCTTGTTATCAATAAATATATTGTTTCCTATTGTTCATAAAATTATAGTTCTAGAATGATTTTAATTTAGGCAGACAGTAAGTTCTGTCCAGTTGATAACCAGGGCTGAATACAATTAAATGCCAATATTTTTTTCTTATTTTTCATAGGAGCTATAATAGAATTTTGAATGCCATATTATCTTGTTTACATTTAGGGAAGATATGTTAATCTATTCTGTTGTCTGGACGCATACAAGATAGTGATTTGATGTAAAAATAGGAAAGATATTATTAATTTTATTTTTATTTGCTAATCAAAAATATATAGTTAGATATATTTAGATTTTTTTAGATGTTTTATGTACGTTTTCTTGAGTGATTCATAAATTTTTCGGATATTTTCTCAATATGAAGAAACATGTTTTGTATTTAGTATCAGAGTTATATTTTATAATTGAATTCATATTCCAATATAATATTATATAATATATTATATTAGCTAATTTTCGGGTAACAGTTTTCTGACCTGTCTATTACATAGATTACTTAACTGTTTATGTATTTATTTCTGGTTTCTAGTTTCACATCATAGGAGATTAAAAGATGGTTGTTTTTTTACAATAATTTTAAGTTGTGAAAATGGAGTTTATAAAGCAAATTTGAAGTAACAACGATATATAACTCATCAAAGAGACTAAAACATATGATACCAATAAACTCCATTCTTATATTCATAAATATAGTTTTTTATTCATCTTCAAGTGAGGAGTAAATAGCAAAAACTCCTCTTGCTAAAAAATCTAAACATTACCTAGGGCACATCAAAGGTTGCGAAGGTGAAGCCCAAACTCCATAAAGTAAACCAGCCTGGGCAGTTCACAGTTCGCATGTGGCGGTCCCACGAAACGAAGTTGACCTTTCCAGTTGGATAAGAATCGGTAGGTTAATTATAGGATCCCCCTGTCAGAAATAATGACCTACAGGTCGAGATTGAAAAAAAAAGGTTGCTCATGCCAGAATGTTATTGATGGCTGTATTTACAGATTTCATACTTATCCTTTAATAAAGTATTGTTTTACTAATATAATTCATGAATTATTATTTGAACCGTCCGTAGCTCAGGTGGTTAGGCACAGGTCTATCAATCTGAGGTCTGCGGGCGGCGCTGGTTTGAATCCGGCTACGGCGTTGGCTTTTTTCATTAAGTGGCGGTCCCACAAAATGAAAAACTTGATCCCTCCTACCATGGGCTGTATAGTTCCTCAAACGGAAGATAAAAGCCAAAAAATAGTCTATATGGTATATAACTAAATACATAATGATACACTGGATTAGTAGTGTTTATTGAAATCCGGAAAACATCCTATGCTTTTTCCTCCTCTACATGGAGGATACATTATTTAATTAGCTCTGATAAGATTCCTAATGCCCAAACAGCATTTAGAAAATAATTAAAAAGTAGAAATTTATGGGATTACGACATTGGTAAGAGTTTTTCTTTCATTTTTCCAAAACTGGAATTTCTGTTTTTAGTGGACCTTAACATCCCATTCGTTGCAGATATGGCCCAAAACAGATATGCGTCTTTTCATTCCAAAATCCTTACCCATCCTAATCCATTAATTCTTAATCTTTCATCCTTAACAATCCCTGATAACCCTCCGAGGCGTCTGAAAAGAAGATGGCCACGGGACCTTCTAATTTAAATTAATGCTTGAAGTACCACCAATGGGTGGTTACTTCCCAAGATTTTCAAGTGTAAATGAAACATACAACATATTTACTTATTGTATCGATTACTTGTACAGTTGTAAATCACATTAAATAAATAAATAATAAAAAAAAAAAAGTTTTTAGTGGCAACTCCACCATTGATTTCACGTAAATTTTTAATCCCAACATAACGGATCATTTGTAGATAGTCATTGTTATCCAAGTAAATGCGAGGACTGTTATAGCCGGGTGTTTTCACCTTTCACCGTGTTTCAATCTCAAAACTGCATCGGCATCATTTCGATTCAGGCCTGAGGGAAGGGTTGTCTTTTATTTCCTGACGGCCCCACGGATTGAAAATCGACTTTCCCACTATAGTTAGAATAGGATGGAAACCTATTTAACCCTCCACCTTCTCTTAAGAGGCCAGAAATGAGGTTAAAAAAAAACATGTCCAATTTACTGTATATTGGTGTTTCTGTTCATCAATTGTCCAGTTTTTAGCTTTAACCTTGAAATCGTTGGATGTCCAACTTCCTCAGATTTTCCTTAAATATTTTTTTCTTCCAAATAATTAATTATTCCTTGGGTTGGTCTTGTTATCCTTCAACTTTTTTTTTAGATCTTTAATTCTGCTTTTTAGAGTTCTTGTCAGAAAACAGATCTCGAAGCAAAATGTTGAACACATTATTAAGGTAAGGGAAATCTGAATCTCACGCTTTATTGAATGTTTTAGTAATTTTAGCATTAAGTAGAATAGAAAAGATTCTATTTGAAATATCTTTTATACATTTTTTTTTTTTTTTAGAAAAATAGGCGACCACGCACTTAGAGGTGTTTTATTAATAGTAACAAAGAATTTAAGAGTTTTCATTATAGCGAATAACATTGATAAGTATATTCGTTTTCACTTTGAAATATTTGTTTATTTCTGAGGATTTTCTTCTATGCCATGTAAATATGATTACTTACTTTATTACCCATCTTCCGTTTAAATGTTAATAGTTATTTCAAATACATATGAATGAAAATATAGATTAATTTTTGCTTAGAATAAATATTGATATTTAGCTTCAACTAACAGTATTGCCATCTTATTAACATATTATATCGTATTGTGTTTGTTTAATTTCAGAGGCTTAAAAATGTAACTTTAAATAAATTTTTAGTGATTATGGTGCCTCCGTTGCGTTACTGATGTAACCTAAAGAACTAAAATTTTAATTATCTCAATATAACGCATTCTAAAATACCACATTCTTTATATATTTTAATGGAGAAAAATAGATATATCCGATTCTAAGGAGAAAAGTCGAAACCACCGATTTTTCTTGACTGCATTTTAGTTTTGTTATCGTTTGTTAAATTTTTGTATTCTGGGCAGAAAGAAAATTTATATTCTTTATTCATAAATGCCGTCAGATATATTCAAAAATATGTGATAACACTTCATGAGAAAATGCATGAGAACCTATCTGTTTCTCATGAGGTCTCTGAGAACTCCAGATTGCCCTAAGTGAAGAGTGGGACAACTTACTATGAGAATGTCTAAAAATATAAAATATGCCTGGAAGAGTAAATTGCGATAGATGAGAAGTGATTGAATCCTGTTATTGAATTCTTTTTACACTTAACTTGTAATTTTTTAATTTTATAGCTTGTGGTAATTCCAACCAGAAATATTCAACTAAACGTTTCAAAATGACCTTTTTCATAGGAATTCCAAGTGATTCATGATTATGGCTTACTTCACAGTGCTAATTACATTTCCACTAACTTTACGAACAATACAATTAAAATCTGAGGAATACACCCAAAGTTTGTTTCAGTCTTAGTTAATATTAGAATTGAATTTTTAATAATAATTATTAATTTTATGAATCCAGAGTCAAAACCTTCCCTGATTTCAACGGTCGATTTGGACTGCAAAACTACTGTTGTACAATTTTAAAATATTTATTGATTTATTAGTAATTTGAGGATTTTTTTTATTATTTATTTCGGTGACAAACACCACATTACGTTATTTAAAATCGAAATCATTAAATAGAAGCTATAATTTTTTTAAGTTTATAATCTTTTTTAAATTTATCTTTATGATTTCTGATTCAGTTTTAGATAACAAAAAAATAAATAAAATTAAAAAAATCATTAAAGATATACTTACTCCCATTAGAAAACTTACAGTCTATTACAAACTGTCTATAAAATTTACAATCGCATTTATAATGCCTTCCTATCAGCATTAGAATTCGTAAAAAATAATTAAAAAGACTTTTTTATTTAACTGTCATGGAATGTAAAAAAAGGAATCAAAGAGGTCTAAAAGCGATGATTTCTAAAACAGAACATGGTGTACAGTATGGAGAAAGTTTTTTGAACGGTTCTCGACGAATATTGACATGAAACAAGGTTACAAACTTTCACCGGCACAGTCTGCGTTATTTATATTGAGATATTCGGCAAAATTCCTAGGCAGTAAAATTATTTAAGGAAAATACTAAATAAAAATGTCGCTTTTTGATTATAATAAGATTGTTCCTATGTGTGAGTGGTAATAAGGCAAATAACCAAAAAATTAATAAGAATCTTAGTGTACGGAAAAAAGTATCGGCAGGATGATAAATAAAAATGGAAACAAATAGAAGCCTATTTTAAATTCGTATGCAAAGAGATAAATCTCACACTTCAAACGTCATTTAGGTTTTATATTCACAAAACTTTCTGATGACTTAAGTGGGAATTAATTCAACCTTATAAGAACTTTGTAAGTTCTTCAAGAATATGACTCCAATATTTGCGTACAAGAGAACAACCCAAGAGGAGAAAAGTCAGTTATTCCATCCCAATTTTTTATGACATTAATTAAAACTATGTATAATTTAATAATGATAATTTAAATAGATAAATATTTTATCAACCTTTACTTTACTCCATTAAGTAGTGCGTGTACTATTTATGTAACAATTTTTTACACCTGTAGCCATTTTAAAGATGTAATCTGTCCGACGACACTAAAGCTCTTAACAGAATTATGGTAATACCATTGTTAGAGATAATTTATTACTTATTTTAAATTTATCTTTCTGTTATCTCAAAGCAGTCACTTGCCTATTGTTCGAATTTACGTGCATAATAGAAGGTTACCTACCATTTTGTTTTATTTTTATTTTTTTAGGTTTTTTTTTTTATGGGGCTCCTAATATGCTATCAAACTATATAGTATATTAATAAATGCTAATGATACTATCTACCCTACCTATGTAGGAATGGTAGACCGGTGGAATTTATTAAACATGGACTGATAATTTAAAAATTCCGTTTACCTCTTAAAAAGCTATTCCCATTAAAATATAGTAATTTTATATTATTATACATGATAATAAATCAATTAAATTTACAACTTTTTTCCTAAATTATATGATAAAAAAAAAATATTATGATGAACAGTTGATTAATTATCACATGAGTTCTGTGTATTAAAAAAAAATTAAAAGTTTTGTACAATATTCTCTTTTTTTGTATTCATTCACAATTTTAACACCACACTCTCATTGTCTTATCTCTTTCTAACTTAATATTTTTATACTTTGATATTTATTTCTTTTATTTTCTTTGTTTTCGTATTCCTCTTGTATTTCTACCATATCTATTATATTCATAACCTTCATTATTTTTGTATTTTCCTTTCTGTTTTTGTTAAAAACGTGCTGAAACATCAGTACCCATAAAACAGTAAGCAATCATTTATTACATTACAATTGAAAACCACCTTAACAACCTCTCCGGATTAATCGGAAGTAAACATCAAATAAATAAAGTTATGAGAAACTACTAAAAATAAATTTGGTAAAAGAAAACTAAATAACTGCTTTTTTGTCTATCACTAAAAACCTGTACACTCAAATTAAATCGTTTATTTTTAAATTGGTCTAATAAATTTAACTTAATATTAGTGCACTTATCACTGCTTTTCTTGAATAGTAATGGTTCATATTAACAAAAAAAAGTTTGGTCTTATTTTGAAATGGACGTGTTCCAAAGATATTACCACAGATAGGGTTTTATTTTTTACATAGTTCGTCTATAGACTATTCCTTTTGGAATAGTCTATAGACCATTTTTTTTTCTAATAGGCACTATTCAAATTCGTGATATTTCCTGTGTTTTAATTTAAGTTTTAACTTTTATTTCATTGTATTAATTTCTTTTTATTGTATTTTAATTTTTATCATATGCATAATTATATTAATATCGAAATTTTGTCTTCAATAGTTTAATAATTTCTAGAAATAATAAGCGGGGATCTATTTTTTTTTCTTTTTTGTTTATTTCCTTTAAAACTTTTAGACTTAATTTTAGAATTACATTTAATGTTCTTTTTATTAGAAACCCCTAGCCTCAAATAGAGAGCTGTTCAAGCTAGAGGGTGGTTTGATACACTCTAAGTTTGATACATTTTGATTAGACATTTTGATTCATAAATCTTGATACCTTTTGATTATAGACATACAGTTTCCTATATCCATTGTATCTAGTTATCATTAATTATCAACAGTATCTTCATTTTTTTTTCTTCAACAGTACCCGAGTTAAATAAATTTGAAGAGGAATTTCCTAATTACACCTGAATATTTTTATGGGATTTTACTAGATAATTTAAAGTATTTTTATTGTAATAATTTTATTTTTAAAAATCGGTTTAAATTATTGAGGATTATTCGGATATTTTATTTTATTTTTCTAATGAACTGTAGCTGGAAGTATTTAAAACCAGTGTTATTTAAATAATAAAAGGAATTTTCTGATTATATCTGAATATTTGTAGGAGATTTTAATAGATAATTCATATTATGTTTATTTTAGTTATTAATTTTTTTAAAATGGTATAAATTATTGAGGGTTATACCGATAAATATTTTTTTTTTATTCCTCAATGGCTAGGTAATGAATTAGGAGAGGAATTTCCTAATTATACATGAACATTTTTAGGGGATTTGTGTAGAAAATTTAGAGTATTTTACTGCAATTATGTATTCTTAAAAAATCGGTTTAAACGATTGAGGATTATACGGATATATATATATATATATATTTTTTTTTTTCGATCCCTCTAAAACAGAAAGAAACAGTGAATTAGTGAGTGTTTTATTGTGAAAAGAAAGGAAATAAATCGTGTTGTGCATTACCTTTTACTGCCTTTGGTATTTTAAGGTTATCTGTAATGTTTATTGTTATTTATGAAATATCCATTCTAAATGGTACTATTTCTAAATCCGGAGGTGTGGGGCCTCCTCGTGTTGGGAGTATATATTTATTTTTTACAATTGAACTGTGGCTGACAGTATGATAAAGCTATCCGGAGAGAGATATAGAAGAGCAAGAGACAAACTAATAGCCGTGGAGCGTGGCAACACTGTTGCCAGGCGGAGGTGGGAGAGAGACGCAGGGCCTGGTGGCCGAGAGATCAGTTCTCATCTCTCCACAGACCGTACCGGAACAGACCCCCAAGTCCTCAACAGTTCTCTACAGTGATCGGAGGTGGTGCGCTCTATCTGTCGACCCGCGCATGCTGTACTCGTCCCTCGTCGGGGCCTTTCTTCTTCCAACTCGCCGGCTGGAAGGTACTCTCTCTGTGCTCACAAGCGGACCTCTATAGTCTCTCTTAAGTAGAACCAGTGTTTTTAGTGTTCCATAATGAGTGATACATCAGCTGAAACCAAGTAAGCCATCTCCCTTTTAGTACTATTCAATTTTTTCTCTTTTAGTGTTATTTTAGAAATTCCTTTGTTTTGGCGGGTACCGGTTCGAGCAATATGGCCGAAAGCGTCCGTTATTTAGGTGGCTTTTCGTTTCCTAGTTTCAAATAATAAGTTAATATAATGTACTTTTTGATCGACAGCAACCGATGTTTATTAAATATTCAGACTCATATTGAGAACGAGGAAAAAAAACCAAGCTGTAATAACGGTCGGGTGAGAATGGAATTTTCCACTCACATACGTAATGATCGTTTACCTTCGGAGCTTTACGATTTGAACTCATTACCGACTCGTTGAGTTTTAAGTTACTATTTATTTTAATAAACAATTTAATGTCAAACACAAGACCTTATTAAAATACAAATTCAAACTTCATGCATGCTTTAGAATGTAACATTTCAATAAAAGATTTTATTTTAAATAGAACAGTTCGTTAAATTAAACCGTTACGTTAGCCTCATAGATAGAATTCGCTTTAAATACTTATTTAACAAATTTACTAAAACCGCGATAATGCACCTAATTATCGATCCCTAATTACCAAATTTAATGTTATTGAAACTTAAAACTTAGATTACCTCATTTTTTTTACGTGTTAATTATCTTAGATGTTTTAAAAGAGAAATTGTAAATTATTTGTTTTTGAAAAGAAACATCAATACCGGTGAACTAACATGCTTTGGCGCGCGTGATCCCCTCCTGGAATGGCGCCATTCATAGAATATTTGAAAGTGTAATCGATAATTTCCTGTTTTGTCTGTTTACCGGTGTTTTATCATTTTTAAATTTTGTTTTTTATTTTTTTCATTGAAGCGTGCCGATTTAAAACTTGTAATATGTAATTGAGAATTCTAACTGTATAATCATCACTTAACAATTATTTGTGTTGTTTAAATAGTTATTCAAATATCATTGTTATTTGTGTTTATTATAAATGTAAACATAATAAACTTATTTATTCATCCCCCTCCCCCTCTACTGTGAGTCAAGTTGAAATATAAATTTATTAAAATCTGATGGATTTAAATAGCTCTCAGGAATTAAACAAATCAATATATTGTTTAAAAAATACTAGGTTATTATTATTATTATTTTTTTTTCCAAAGGGAAACTCAGGCAGCAAGCTCGCCTGAAAAGAAGGAGGTGGTGTGTGAAAGAAAACCAGCAGCTGCTGAGAAAGAAACCAAGGAAGAGAAAAAGACAGAAGATAAACCAGAAACAAATGGACACAGCAAAACCGAAGAATCTACCGAGGAAAAACCTGTAGAAAATGGAGATGCAACTGGTGAGTAATTTTGATTCTATTTAGTAACTCTTTTTCTAAAACATTTAGAGTTTGAGATTTTTAGTTTTCCTAATTTAAGTTTAATTTTAGAACTTTTTAAATGAGTCACTTTATAATTGGGGTATTGTTATTTTAGACC
Source organism: Halyomorpha halys (assembly GCF_000696795.3). Taxonomy (NCBI): domain Eukaryota; kingdom Metazoa; phylum Arthropoda; class Insecta; order Hemiptera; family Pentatomidae; genus Halyomorpha; species Halyomorpha halys. The sequence goes on along the minus strand of NW_027115270.1, from coordinate 1,338,003 downwards.
CTCACCAATACTCAATTAATTTAGTGTTAAGTTTTAAATTCCATGTTTGCCTAATTACTTTACTGATTGTAATAGCTGAGTATTTTAAATGTTTGTGAATCATTTTCAATAAATGTATACCAAAGTATGTCTAATAATCAATGTATGCCCAATCTCATAAAATATGTATGTATATATGAATGCTTATCTTATATGGATATTATTTAATATTAACTTAACATTCTTATATGTTTATGTAAATTATATATTCCTTCATCCTTATGTGTTAAATTAAATCTTATTTTCTGTTTTAGATGTGTGCTCATTGCCACAGAAGAGGAAATCTGAAGTTGGCAGTGGGGATACTACTGAGAAATCAGCTGAAGGTGCAAGTCCTGAAAAGAAGGCTAAACTAGAAGAGAAAGTTGAAAATGGTGAAGCTGAAGCAAAAGCTTAAAACCATTTAATTTAAACTAATCTAGACTGTTATACAGTGTTATGTTTACAAAATGCAGCATTTGTAATATATGTGACTTAATACAAATTTTTTTATATCATTCCTTTGTACTTAGTTTAAAAATGGAACATATCTAACATTTTTTTGGGGTTGTGAAGTTATCTAATTACTGAATGGTGTATTTAGTTGTTAGTCTTTGTTTTCTGTTGTACCTGTGAGGTTTTTTTAGTTATGTACAAATTAGTTCTAAAGCTTGTTTTTTTTCTTTTGATGTACTAAATAGTTTTAAATCTTTTGTTGCTATGAATTTTTTTTATTTGGGAAAATTTGAATTTTAGTTCTGAGATATCATCTCATAATTTCAGTATTATTTCTGTTGTATAATATGATAATTCCTTTACATGGTTAATTTCAACGATAGTTCTTGAAGTATGTATGACAGTCGTGTGTGTTACATATAATTTAATATTGTATGAACTCTACGCATTTATCCCAACTGCCTGTGAAATTGAGGAATTGTTATAGTTTTTAAATTTATCCTTTTATATATTTCTAAAATTTATATTTATGTTACATTTGTTTGATTGCTTGTGTAATATCTGTTTTTGCACGTTCCATTTGTACAGATCTCGACTGCAGTAGTTCTCTCCTACCATTTTATTATAATGACAATCATAACACACATCTGAGTGAACACTTGTTTTGACTTGTGAATTATTTGTCGCATCGACAAACCCAGTGTTTCAAAATGATACCTGTATGTATGTTGTGACTCAATAAACAAATAAGTTTCAAACCTATGTAAATTGTTTTATTTTTCTAATAACCTAATTTATTATATTTTTTTTGTAAATAAAGTGATTTGTTTCATAAAAAACAGGCCACTAGATTTTTCCCTTCAATTCTTGTATCATCAAACCCTGATTAAATATATTTTAATTATTGAATCTATTCCAGGCCTAGAAATCATTCTTCTAGAAAATCATTCCACTGCTGTGTGGTTATGAAATAAAAAGTTCACAGAACCTATAGCAGAGATAAAAATTGATAAGTGCTATTATATTATTAAATTATAAATATGCAAACAACAATATGTATTAAATAACCTTTATTTTTGTATCTCATAAAGTTTCTTGAGATACTTTTCTCTTGATTACAGATTACTAAATTAGGAAAGTTGTAAACATATTCGGTGGATACTGTTTTGCTGCTACCACTTGCGGGTTAAAATTTTCTTATATGAGTACTGGCCTATATGTCTTCTATAAATTTTTCTCCTGAAAGATGAAACTAGTTATAGATGTACTAACAACATTATCCAGCTTTCAACAAGGCATAAATTTCATTAGATGTTGATGCAGCATCAGAGTGTTTTCCAGATCTTAAATGTGCTTTCAGTTAAATATTTGTACAATATATTATCTAGCTGCCCTTATATCTTTCTATATTAATGCATCTAGTAATAATTAAATCCATTTTTATTTTTCATATTTGAGAACTAATGTTGGTATGCATTTAAATATCTTAACGCGTTAAGTACTGATGTCTAAGCATGTTTAAAAAATTACCTTTGCTTTTAAATAAAGCCTTGAAAATTCAGTTCTAGATTTATTGAGATCTTTTAGTAGATGAACTATGTGCCATCTGCTGAGAGCAGGTGTCATTGCATTTTTTTCTTCAATTTTTCCATCAACTATTAATTACTTTTTGACAAATGTTATTTTTTTAAAATTGCTTTAGAAGACATAAAAAGTTCTTTAACAGAAAATACATTTATTATTACTGTATATATATTTATGGATCTTGAGGATTGGTTAGCTGTATGGGGTTGACATACTGTTTACAAGTTGATTGATCCTCAAAACACACAAAGATACATATTACTAATTGTCAAGAAATGTTATATACAATTAATCAAATATCTTATATATATTTTAAAACTATTTTTGTTGTATGTTCTTCAAATTTTTAAGTAAATAAAATTGAAGAATTTGATTCAACAAAAACCTATTTAATTAAAATTAACCAGTAAATGGCAATTTACTTCATAATATATTAATTACAAAGTAAAAAGAAAACTAAATTTGAGATAAAGTAGTTCAAAAATGATTTTCACTTTACACTGTTCACATGATAATAGAAGCAATTCTTTTGATTATGTTTGATTTATTTTTATTTTAATAGCTACCAAGTAAGATTTTTTAAATTAAATAAAAAACAAGAAAAACAAATGTTTTTAAATTTATACTGGAACACTGATATACATTATATATAT